>NC_056749.1:384266006-384563506 GCF_019279795.1 Protopterus annectens
CTATATTATATACTCAAAAAGGCTTTCCATCAAACGCCTTTTCATTGACCCTTAAATAGCGTTGTGTCATTACAGCAAACACCCACATCAGCGATTTTTTTTCCCTGGGAAAAAATTGCTTGCACCATAAAAAACAACACATCACTTCAAGCATTACAAAGTCGGGACTCCCCCCAATGTGGGGGGCTATGGCCCCCACAAAACCCAAACTAAATATATTAACTCCAAGATTGTACTGCAGTGGAGAAAAGGGCAAACTCACTAGGATGGCCAAGAGATTTTTTTCCAGGAAAAAAAAATCACTGATGTGGCCGTTCGCTGTAATACCACTTCACTATTTAAGGGTCGATGAAAAGATGTTTGATGGAAAGCCTTTTTGACAAATTAATAGACCCCAGAAGCCCATACTCCATTCAAAATATTGTGGGGTATGTATTGTACAAGTCACTGCTCTGTGTCACTATTCCTGATAAATATTCAGGACAATTCGGACCAAGAAAAACTTTAACCCGGATCTCTTCCAAAGTGAACTTAGGGCATGTGATTGGTCTCCCACAAAATACCTCCCACTTGATAAAGCCATAAAATACTTTAATTCTAAATTCTTTCCCATATTAGACTATCATGTACCAACCCGTTCTATCAGAATTAGGACTAAACCTGCCCCATGGCTTTCAAAAGAAACCAAGCAAAAAATCCATCTTAGAAATAAATACTGGACTAAATGGTGAACGACTAAAAACCCTATAGATCAACAAATCTTTAGACAGCTGAGAAATGACACAAAAATCTATACTGTTAAATAAAAGAAACTTCTATCTACAGCTCCAGCAAACTCACCAAAATAAACCACAAAAATTCTGGGCGAGTATTAACCAACTACTCCACCCAGGTCAAACCATTACGCCAAGCCCACAAGGCACTGACCAGGAGAATCCCAAGCAAACTGCCAATGCCTTCAATACCTTTTTCACAGAGGCTATTCAAACACTTGCCAATTAGCTATTACCTGATAGCTTAACTCTACTAACCTCTAATACTAGCCCACCTCCTCCATTTCTCTTCCAACCAGTCCC
Source organism: Protopterus annectens (assembly GCF_019279795.1). Classification (NCBI taxonomy): domain Eukaryota; kingdom Metazoa; phylum Chordata; order Ceratodontiformes; family Protopteridae; genus Protopterus; species Protopterus annectens. The sequence continues at coordinate 384,267,083 of NC_056749.1, forward strand.
AACATCATACATTTTTACCCTTATCCAAAAACTGAAATCATCCACTCCCTCAGCTGACCAACTACCTGCAGAATATCTACAAAAAGCAGCTAAATCCATAGCCTATCCCATTTCCATTCTGATTAATAGAAGCATCAGTGAACTACACATCCCAATGATCTGGAAAATCTCCCGCATTATCCCCCTACATAAAGGTGGCAACTCTACCGAATTCTCAAACTACCATCCCATAGCCTTACTTTCTCCTTTGGAAAAATAATGGAAAAATAGATCTATAGTTAATTACTTGACCACCTAATCCAAAATAACTTACTTTCCAGGTGTCAACATGGATTCAGGCCATTCCACAGCACTACCACTGCCATCCTTTCCTTTAATGACCATATTAACCAAAAACGTAACAACAATATGCTTTCCTCTGCACTCTTCATCGATCTGTCCAAAGCATTCGATATTGTCAATCACCAGATACTTATAAATATCCTCAAATCCCTGTCACTAGATAAACTGGCTATAAAATGTTTCCAATCCAACTTAGACAATAGACAACAGGCTGTGCTATGGCATAATCATTTATCTACCCACCTCCCTATTAAAATTGGTGTCCCTCAAGGGTCCATATTAGGACTCCACCTTTTCTCAATTTTCTTCAATGACCTTCACTTAGTAATCCCTCAGAGTACATGTATACAATACGCAGATGATTCTACACTTATATGTTCAGCCATATCTACATCTGAACTACAGTCCCTAATCCAAAAGGTGTTTAATACAGTAGAACAATGGTTTACACAGTGCTGCCTCCCCTTAAACCCCCCCCCCAAAAAAAAAAAAAACTATTGCTCTTTACTCCTACTTGGAAGTCCTCTCCAATAGATTTCACAGTAATATCCAATAATGGTACTCTCATATCTCCAGATTCAACTACCAAACTACTCAGAATAACTATAAACAACCTTAACTTCAACACCCATATCAACAATACACTAAAAACTGTTAATAGAAAACTAGGCTCGCTCTACAGGACCAAACCCTTCCTTTCTCCAGCAGCTAGAATAACTATTGCTCACACTAATCTAATTTCAACACTCCTCTATGCCTTGCCCATATATACTAATCTATGAAAGAGTAACCTTAACAAAATGGAAAGCTCCTACAATAACATTGCCAGATTTGCCACAGGCCACAAGAACCTTTACCAACCTTCCAATACTCCAATACTTTCTACCCTCATCACTCCCTACAAAACTCTTACAACCTTATGTTCATTACATAAACTTTTAGTAAATATATGTAAATCCAACAACATGGCTGGTGACTCTCTGTTCTCCAGTACTGTCGGAAAATTCTGGAACCTTCTTCCCAGTGAACTTTCATCACTGTCCTCTATATCACTTTTCAAAAACAAACTGAAACTTTTCCTCAGAACACACTGGTTATGCCCCTGTACTAAACTTGACTAACTAACTTTCCCTTCTTACTAGGCTTGCTTACCCTCTACTTCTCAGTAACAAGTCTTATTTTCCTTGATAACAAAGACAACTTTATCTTCTAGATAATGTTACTGTTTCTATTGACATCTTCTGTGGATACTTACTTTAATACATATGTGTTCATTTGTTAGATAGTTATACAATGAGCAGCCATCTTTGTTAAATTCTGTATTATAACTGCATTTTGTTATTAAATTTATGTTCTCGGAGCTTATCTCCCCGGGTTTCTACTGAAAATGGACATATATCCAGTTTGACTAGCCCGGTCAACTCATGTAAAATAAATAAAATAAAAAAAATAAAATAAGGCATAATTCACGTGTATGGCCAACTTCTCAGACATGCATGTATAAAGTTCAATGCAAAATATTAAGCAGTGTATAATTAATGATACTATATGCCTGAGACAAGAACTAGTTCCAAATGGGTAGCCATTTGAAATCATGGGTCTCAATTCTGACTCCTGATATGTAGAGACTGACAAGAAAATTTGAACTTACATATATTAAATCTGAGACTGCCATCTCTCAAAATATTCTTTTTCTTTGATGTATGGAAATCTCAGACTTGGTGTTTATAAGCCCAAACCCACAAAAAAAGAAATTTAAAGAAGATTAATACTCAACTTTTCATTCTTTTCCTCTATGTTCCAGCTTTTTTTTCTTCCCTTTTGGGAGACATCTTTGCACTTCCCAGCATTTCACCAGTGAGTCTAAATAATGCACAAAAAACACAAATTACTCTGCAAAGCTGCCTGTCTGATGATCTCACCACTTACAGCAAGGCTCTGCTAATGAGGATTTTTTTTTTTTCTTTTTAAGAATGTAAAGACAGTAATAGGTGTTGGCATGTATAAGGAATGTTACTATTATGGCAGAGTCTGATGTATCTATTAAAGTTAGCACTTTTGGTTTTTCACAAAATATACATTTAAATCAAAGCAGCTATTTAGCTTTTCAGTATATTTTAACATTTGCATTACTTAAATTCCCATGTAAAGCAAAATCATACTATATAATCTGGCTACAAAGAAAATCAAATAAAAGTAGAAATATCCAACCGTTATACACTAGCACTACAACCAGATCTAAAAAGATGATTTCTGTAACGAAAGTCTAAGATGCATCTTAAATTTTGTTAGTTTATATGACCAATATAACTCTTAGGTCCATTGCAGAACTATTAGAGAAAAGCCGCTGTCTGCTTTCTTCAGTTTGCATTATTTAGTGTTAAAATGATCTGAGTGTAATACATGTGCCTATATAGTATTTTTAATAACATGCACGAGTACTTCATGGGACAGTAAAAACAACTCCTTTAAATAACTTAATTATTTGATGCTGAGAACACTTAAGTCTATTTTTCTAGCTAGCAGAGACACCTCTTTTCCCTAATCTCATTTGCTAGAATAATTACAAAGGCTGTAGAGGAAAAGGAACTCATCAGGCTGTAAAAGTACTAAACTAATGTATCAGTATTAAAAAACATGATGTTTTACGTATAAAAATGTCCTATATTTGACCTCTGCAAGGAATTAGTTATGGTTAGGCTCCTGGCATAATAATCTTAGTAAGAAGCTTGTATTGTCTTCTGGATTTATGCAGATGAAGTTGATACAGTAATCAGAGATACCTCAGTGTTTCATGCTGTGAAACATATAGAAGGCTGACATCAAAAACAGTGCTGAACACTGAAACGATTCATGAGAACTTATATTAAGGTAGTAGCAACTACAGAAAAAAGTCTATTTCAATGTTTCCTCTAAGTTACTAGAGGGAAATTTTTAGTTGCAGATATGGGTAAAAAGAAAAAGAAACAGTTGGCTTACCCTGTCACTGCAGTGTTACATTTTAAGATTTATTACTTTAATAAATATCTAACAAGAACATGGCGTTGCCATAGAAATATCACAGGGGCATCCTTCTTTCACAGACAAAGAAATTAAAAGCCGGCAGAACATTAGTTGCTGAATGCTGCCACAGTATTGTTCATTTGCAGTGCACTGCAGGGAGTCATTTGCTAAAGAAACAGTAAGTAGAAGGCCAAAAACATTGTAGAAATTATCTAGGTAGTACGGCTTTACCCATCTTGATACTTTTAGCAATTGTGCAAGCAGCTATTAAGACAGATGTGTGTGAGTAACAATCAGCACTGGTAAATATTTCACTTCACCCAGTAAATTAATTATGAAACTAACTTTGGATGGGATGGTTGAGCCCAGAGCAAATGTCTGTACTGAATATTTCTGCCATTATTTGTGCTTTAGTTATTGTGTGTGTGTGTGTGTGTGTGTGTGTGTGTGTGTGTGTGTGTGTGTGTGTGTGTGTGTGATAGAAAAGAGAAATTGCTAATTTCATGAGCTGAGCCCACATTTAATGTTAATCATTTTGGACATTTCTCCTTTTTTTCCTCTTATCTTTAATAATAATTAATAACTGGAATGTAGCGAATCAAATGTTGAAAAACAGTCCATCAATGAGATAAGAATTTATAAGAATTGTGCACAGTGCTTGCAACACACGTTATCCTCATATGACTCCTTCGGCTCTTCATGGTAAATTCTAAATTTCTCTTTGTTTTAGAATTTTCCAACACAGTTTTTCTTAACATCTTTTTTTTTTTGTAAAAATGGAGAGCAAAGGTTAGTGACCCTCTAGACCTTGGAGAAACATTTGCAGTTGGTCATAGACTGGTTATTAGTAACTTTATATTATTCTAGGACAGCTTTATGATGCTGTTTGCAATAAGACAGCAGTCCATGCAAGCCTTGAGGAAACATAAAATGCTTGCTTATTTATTTTACACATTTACTTCAGTTTATTAGACAAGTGAAGTGTTCATATAAATAAGGATTTTCAGGCAAGGCCTAGAAAGATGCAGCACTGTTAAACTTCATTTCATCTGTGATCTGTTTAGTAGTCATATTGTAAGAATACAATAAATATATATATATATATACATATGTGTGTGTGTGTGTGTGTGTGTGTGTGCGCGCGCGTGTGTGCGTGTATTTATTTTCATTTAAAATCCAATAAGTAACAAAGGGAAATGATTTTGAAATATTCTATCTGCAGGAATGACATGGGAGAAGAGGAGTTTATATGCTTCTGAACGTGTTTAAAACATTACTAGGAGGGGAGATGGCTCTGTCTGCTATGCATTGTCTGAGCAAAATGTCATCTTTTTTCATGAAAAAAGGTGCTTGAAATAAAACACTAGAGGTACATGACATGGTAAGGAGGATGCATAAAAAAAACATTAGATGAAACAATATGTCTGCCACTGGACCACATGTGGTAAAAAAAACAGCTAGTATGAAACTGGTTAAGACAGGTTTCTACTGGTAGAATAAGTAGTGGTATTTTGGCTTCTTAACTTCTAATTACATCATAGAATTTCAACTGACATATAATCATACAAATGTGTTTGAACACCCTATATGTAACATCAACAAGAGAGCACTGAAATGAAATGTAAAATTTTAAAAGAGAGCAAGATACCACCAACAGTGTGTGTACTACTTAGGTTAAGGAAGACTTTTGTAGTCATTGCTAGTGAGCTGCCTGTTTGTGTAGTAGTTTTAGTCGCAGACTTTGGAAGCCAGTGTCAATGGTTTGGATCACTTATAGCCATGCAAACAAATTTTTTCATCTTTGCCGTCATATGGAGTCATGACCTGTTTGATTAAATGATCACAGTACCAGGACGTTGAGTTGCTGGAGGGGACTCTGTGCTGCTGATTGGTGTTGCTGTAATGTGTACATTTTTTTTTGTACTTTTATTATGAAATCTAGTTGGTGGTGAGATGCCATAAACTTTTTTTTAATTATTGTTTTAATTGCAGTTGGTTGTCAGGCAAGGTACTTATTTATTTCTATACCTTTACTCCGTTTCATTTTGTCAATATATTGCACGCTCATGGAGTATGATATTTAACTGCATGTATACAATTATGAGGTCTTCAACCTCCAATACATTGATCTGAAGTTTGGTTGCTGTTTTTTTTTTTTTTTTTTTTTTTTTTTTTTTGGCTACAACTACATGGGATGTTTCAACTAATTACATTAACACTACTAGACAGTTTTGTAAATCAGTAATGGAAGGGCTGTGTAACTGGAGAAAGGCAAATACAATTTAATTTCAGAGCCAATGCCAACCCAGTACAAAACAAACCTCCATGATGAAAAAATAATGGATTATTTTTAATGAGAGAATGCAATCAAGAGTTAGACAAAGGAATGTACAGCAATAAGAAGATGCAGAGCAGCACTTGAGCAGGGCCATAACAGTCCTTACAATCAAATGCAGCAAATCTCTTTGACAAGCAACTAAAATGAATGAGGATAGGCAGAAGCAGCCTAGCTAGATTTTGTCAAGTCGTTTATTCCAGACTTGCACACTACTAATACCACAAGTTGTGTAATCTTCAAGTCTGTGCTACCGTGCAGCCTTGGAATAACAGGAGTCATGTTACATGACACCCACATTAACGAAACAGAAAACAACAAAGTAGTCACTGGAAGTTATACAACCTCTATAATCTATTTCTTCTCATGTATATTTGTGCGTACTTTTCATAGGGAAAAATATCAACAAAATGGTTTCTACCTAAGCTACAAAGGACTGGATGAGAATGGGTATGGCTTCATCAGTTTTCATTTGTATGGCATTTCACATTTAAAAAGCAGAAAGGCAATAAAAAGCAACTGTACAAAAACAAACAAGTAGGGCCAGCCAATCAGTGGGGTATGCTCGTGAGAAGACCACCACCGTACCTTCTAAAACAAACTCTGACAAAGAGGGCTCACCTTAAACTCCAAGGAAGTGAGAACTTCAGCTTAAGAAGGTCAATCCTAGGAAGGCTGCTGGACCAGATAACATACCTGGCAAGGTGTTGAAAGGGTGTGCTGATCAATTATGTCTGGTACTGACAGACATCTTCAGCTCATCCCTTGCTATGGAGAATGTTCCTTCACATTTAAAGGAAACAAGTATTGTCCCACTGCCGAAGAAACCCGACCCTACCTGTCTCAATGTCTTCAGACCGGTCACCTTAACCTCAAACATCATGAAGAGCTTTGAGAAGATTGTGAAGAAACATCTGTGGGTCTGCCTAAGTCCTTTGATCCACTCCAGTTTGAAAACTAGGCAAATAGGTTGACTGCAGATGCAATATCAGTCACACTACACCTTGCACTAAAACACTTAGAAGGGAAAAACAGCTACATAAGGCTGCTGTACATCGGCTTCATGTCTGCGTTCAACACTGTGATACTGAGGCAACTAGTGCATAAGCTTGTGAAAATTTGGATAAATAAGTACCTGTGTAACTTGACTCTTGACTTTCTGATTAGTAGCCCCCAATGGACTTGTGCTGGAAAGAACACCTCTCAACACATAATCCTGAATACTAGTGTTCCCCAAGGTTGTGTGCTCAGCCCCTTGCTCTTCACCATTCTCACCCATGACTGTACAGCAAAACATAACTCAAACCATATTATAAAATTTGCTGATGATTTCACAGTTGTGGGTCTCATTCGTGGTGGGGATGAACATAACTACAGGGATGAGGTGAACACTTTGATTGCCTGGTGTGGCAGGAACAATCTAGACCTGAATGTTAATAAAACCAAAGAAATTATTATGGACTTCAGGAGAAAGGCAACAGTTCAGCAACCACTCGCTATCAAAGGGAAGGTAGTAGAGAAAGTCAAAACAACCACGTTCTTGGGACTTCACATCTCAAATGACCTCTTCTGGACTGCTAATACCAACCATATAGACAAAAAGGCTTCACCGCCTGAGAAACCTCACTGTCTGCTCTTACCACTTTTTACAAGGGATGCTTGAGAGTATCAGCAAGTGTGGAGGAGTTATCTGCGTGCATGTATGTGCATGTGGGTCTGAATGGGTGAATGTAAGGGTGTTTTTGCTAAAGCTGCTAGGGAAAACTAGCACAGTCTGGTCTGACACTGGTGATGCTTAATTCAGAGAGATGGAAATGAGCCAATAATGAGGATTTTCTCATTGTAGCCATACTTGTCTCTGAATCACATTTTCTTGCCATTACACTAAATGGCCAAACTGGGCTAGACAGTTAGCATGAGCAGTAATCACTTCAGTAAATTTCATGTATATTATTTAGAATATGTACAATATCACTAAATGTGAGATGGAATTCAATCCTCATTTATGTGCTATATAAAGGACTGTTCTACACAGCACACATTAGTTCAGTGTTCCTGACTTTAGCAAAGCAGTCTTGTCTCAGTGTTTTGACAAGTATCACAATTTTGTCTTCATAATTTCATTGTACATATACTAGTAGCAACATCTTACTTACTCCAAGAATCCCTCACATCCTTGCACCAGCACCCAAGATTAAGATTTCCTCCTCATCGATACCAGTAAATGTATATTTCTTATTTCCTTTTAGAACATATTTCTCTTCATATAGCAATTCAGAAGTCAAGAAGAAAAAAGGTGATGGTTTATATACATTTCCCTGAGTTACTGTAATTATATATCAAGACTGTAAGGGCAGAGACCTACACTGCAGGTGGTGTAGGGGCCTCAAAAATGCTGTAAAATGCCAACATTATACTGCCTGGTGATGATTTTGTAGCAATTATTTGAGACTGTTATTTGATTTTTAGTTGTTTTAGTTATGATATTTCATGATCGGTTTAGCAAGAAGCAGTTGGTAATTGAAGGATTTACTATGAATAATCATTATTCTGTGCCACTGTCTTATCTTAAAAACAATTTATTCAATTCTTTGCTTAACTTCTGACACCATATCTTATATTTGCAAACATCCTTCTTTAGTGGATATTAACACAGAGTCTTTGTATACTCTCACAATGTTTTGTTTTAACTTTCCCTACAATCCAGCCAAATCAAACCTCAACAACTTGAAAAACATGTGATCCTTCCTCCATTATAGTATTTATTTTTTAAGTGACTTTCCTTACAAGGTTGTTTCCTTATCACTGAATAACCAGGCTATATATATATTTTTATTTTATTTATTTTTTATTTATTTAACATTTGTTGACCGGGAATGTCTGACTAGGTTCCACAAATCCTGTTTTCAGCGGAGGCCCAGGGAGAAATGCTCCAGAAGCATGTCTTTAGAATATATATATATATATATATATATATATATATATATATATATATATATATATATACACACACTCTGCATGAAACTGTATATTTTACCATTATCAGATTTTTTTGTCCCCCCCCTTCATAAGTTCCAGTCTTTACCTCAGTGCTGCCATCTATCAACAAGTCTACCAGCCCCTCCCCATCATCCCCCCAGATTAATACAAGTATTTTCAGGATGAGGCCAAAATGGGACGAAAGGATATCCTAGGAGGGGGGGGGGGTCTTGCCTACAACTGCTTCTGCAGGATTGAGGTTTTTTTTTGTTTGTTTGTTTGTTTTTATGAACTACCCTCTTAACCCTCCTATCTCCACTATGCTCATCTGGGAATTATCCAGTGTTACTTCCTGTTTCATAGACCATGCCTCTACGCAGGATGAATACCCTCCCAGTGAGACAAGGAACTCCCATGAATCCCGACCAGCAGTTCAAACATCTGAGCCATTAATTGAACCCTGGTCTCCTAGGTCACAGTCAGGGCTTCATCCTCCATGACAAAGCACTGACTTTTACCATCATCATATTATGATCTGAAAAGGAAAGAGCACAAGTTAAACTATTTAATTCCTCATTGCACATCTGTAACAATAAGTCTCAAGTAGATACACAAACACCGTGCATCACCAAAACACGAAAATATGCCCTTCCCATTTGTAATGTGGTTCATTCATTATCTTGAGTCAAGAAATTAAATCATGCTTTTTTACATGCAATATACATTATGAACTGTATAGTACAGCCATGTACTTCATATGCATGTAATGCATAGTACAGCATACCAATAACTGTATACCTTTAGTAGAATTGTAAACATGAAGGCTGTGAAGTGTTTAGTCCACATTTTGACTGCATAATTTACTGCGTCAGGCAGCCTCCATTCTGTTGCAGTTGCTATGTCTGTAGATCAAAGCCAACAGTAGTATTCAGCTTGCTACATTCTTATGCATAGCTCATCCATATCTGGGATGTTCCACATACATACCTATATACTACAGCTTGCCATATAGCTCACTATGTTTTGTGAAGTATCTTGTGTATGATTTTTTGTACAATTTTGCACAGTGTTTGATACTACTCCTTATAATGCACTTTGGAATGCAAAAAAACTCTTTTAGAAGTATTTTTCTGATGGTCCATCCTGTATCATACAAAATACATATCATTATTTACCTTAAAAAGGTTAGCAACCAACAGCAATGCATTCTGTACTATTTCATTGTTATGAATGAGGAAAAATGACCTACAAAAAATAGTGCAGTCATTACTGTAAACAAAGGATATTTTCCTCTAAAACCAAAGAGCCCTTTTTCCCAGTGCACATGTCAATGTTTCTAAGAGTCTTAACTTGTCATATATCTTTAAGAATAAGAATTCATTAGTCCCAGGTATGATAATATCCAAAAATGTACTATTACAAATTAACCATACAATGCAAATGTCTTCTCCTGACGACTGTGATATAACCTCCACCAGTCCTGCACCCTTTTTTGAAAGACAAGTTCAGTGGAGGGGCATTAAATCTGTGAATGCTTTTTCAAATATTAATGAGTTCAACATAATGATCAATATGTCTTTTACGAAGTGGCCATTCATCAGTGTTGGTACACTTATTAAATGATTAGATCTATTCCTGAGGTAGCAATTTCTTCTGTACTACAGATCCCACTCAAGGTAGTGGCATCACCAAAATGGAGGCTTTATGCCTGTCATGCCTCCCATCAGCTATTTATAATGCCAAGTCCTGGGTTGTATACATCACTGAACCAGAATAGGCCTTGCTGGAAATGTGTGATTCATGATTCTCCAGTGCAATGGGAACATGTAATATAGGCTTCAAGGAAGTTATCCAAATGTTGGCATTATTTTGAAGAGGTGGTAAATTAAATCATAAATATAAATTTGCAAGCGATCCAGAGTCTAGCAATATATGGACACATTTTAGGTACCTCTTTCCTGCGCTGGTTATCTGTTGCAACTTTGTTTGCTAAAAAAAAAAGACAAAACCCACCATTATCTATGCTCAGATTCCTAGGCTATAACTGAATGTTGACAAACACTCAAATTAATTTATCTGTCTGAGATGCACTTAGCCAAACAAAGAGGCAGGGAGGTTGATTTTATGCATACATGGTCACCATTAGTTGAGTTGTTTCCTCTCTATATGGAATCTTAATTGAGGGTATTTTAAAGAATTTGGCCAAATGTCGGTTAGGAGGTAGCACGATGGTTTTGTGTGCATTTGAGGCTATCATATGGCCTGAGCTCACTTACAGACAGCCTCAGCCAGCAATACATAAAATAAAAAAGTAGTTAACTTTTATTACTATTTTTTTACAGATGGGTTTGATGCTATTGACCAGTTGCTCTGATTGTTATGTATGTCACTAACCATTTACTGTTAAGACTTTTATGTAATGAAGACTGGATTTGAAAATTTAGATCTCAATTACCCATGGGATCTGAAACTTGACACTGTTAGACAAAGTATTATATCTAATGGTTTTAATTGAGGGTTGCTCCAAATAGAAAAAGGTAAAAAATAAAAAGGAATCCATTGGGGATCCATATAAAGGCCATTACTTTTTTGTGATGTACATCAGTGACACAGCAGTTCTCCTTTGTTATTGGCATCTCAAGCCATGTAGACTGTAAGTACATATGAAAAATATCACATTCAGGTGCAGATCACCATTAATAAGATTAGAGAGAGGGTGACAGGAAAATGACTCATCGTTATCTCAGAGCAAAGTGCACCTATGAAATATGGAAAACTGGCTATGGAAAATAACTACTTTTGGAATATTCAGATAACCAGGGATTTCAGTAACTATTCTAATGAAATATCTTGATGCTAACACAAAAGCCCGTGCAAATCTGAAGTAAAATGACTGAAAATGCTCAGTCAACAATACAAAATATCAACCTTGGAAAAAAATGAATGTATTGCTTAGGTGCAGGGCCTCCCAGATCTCAATGACTGCACTTTTCTCACTCAAGGTGGAACATTTCTTATCTACACAGTTTCTCAGTTGTGCAAGACTTAGTAGGCAGTCTTTGTCAAAACTGAGGAGACAATGAAACTGTTTCATCTGAAAAGCATCCAAAGTTTATTAGGTATCCTGCAGAATATAGGAATAATTGTTAGTAATGACATGCAAAAACTATATGCTAAAAGGACATGCAGAAAATGTCTGCCATTGTAAAATGTATATATAAAACACAAGCCCTTATATCATGACCTCCCTTCAAATTGCAAGGGCAATAACTATACTAGAATTGAGAAAGTGTTGCAAACGCAGCCTAACAAAGAAAGTGCTACAGTGTAAGGGTACTAAAAAGATGGCAGTCTTTACCTATACTGATTAGGCAGGTGCAAACTATACATGAATTTAGAGCTCATTTAGACAAACATTTAGGAGCTAAACATAGGGAGGGAGGCTGGGACTTACGGAGACCAGATTGGTCCAGAGTCCTCAATTTACATTATGACAGGATTTTCTTGGATGCTAAAACATCTCTAAACTACTGTTATGATTTACAACCAGAACATTCTAATACCAGCATTTAGTCCACAAGAGAAGCACAAAACCAATCTGGGCAGAGATTATATAATTAATCCAGAAAATTAAATACTTTTGTTCCATCCTTGTAAATGGCTTCCTCAGAATTAGCCAGGACATCATTTCCCTTTCTTTTTAAAATATTATTGCAATATGTCATCAATGTCTCAATAAATAAATACATTATTGTGGATATAAAACCTATAAACCTTTCTACCCAGACTGCCTTCTTTGTCATTTTCTACTGCTATGTTATGCTTCTGAGGAAAAAAGTCATCCCTAATAAGCCCATGCATCACTTCTCCTCCTCCCTGAGCTTTACAGTAATCAGTCATCCTCCACTATTATGTACCCAAATGTTTTACCAATGTCACTTTCATGGTTATGCCTCCTATTTATTTTGATGACTCGTTTGGACTGACCATCCATGTCCATGGAATGTCTAACCATACCCAAACATGTCCACTTTCTGCATTAAAAGTTCCAGTGCCAATTTCTGTGATATGTAATCATCAACAGTCTTGCTCCATGTGAAATTACATCCAAAGTATTTGGACATCCTCCTTAAGGACAAGAGTGGATCTTCTTAACATGATAATCTATATGTGCTTGTGGGCATTCTCCAGAGCTACTTCCATCTCTGTGAGGGGCAAAACATTGGTAATACCATGTTTTTCAGAATTAGGTGATGATGTCATTGATACAGGGCATATATCCCATGCCACCTCCACAGAGATTGTCAAGGACTTCAACACTATCCCCATGCTGGAACTGCCGACAACCGCTGCAACTCAGCATTAGTTCATAGATACAGTACTGTATAGCTAAATGGCTGACAGAACCCATACTGTTAAGGTGGAAGTATGTAGTCTAGACAAGAAATCATCGCCAGAGGTGATACACAGGGAATTGTCCTGAAATGCATCATCTTTGATACATATTTCTGTGAAGCTAAAACTAACAAGGAACTATAGCTAACCAAACCTCCAGATGACTGCAAACTGGGGTTAGTTATCAAATTCCATTCTAATACTTTAATTACCAAGGAAATACTTGGCGGGTTAAACACGAGCTTAAACACTGGGTTATCCCAGTGCTAAGAAATGCAGTATAGTTTCCTTTGGTAAATGCACCATAATCACAAAATACCATTTACATAACATTCCACTTAAATTTAACCCAGTCATCAGGCACCTTTCTGGCTTGCACAACACATCTTTCATAATGTACACAAGAAACAATGCAGATATAATTCCAGTTTATTCTTCTTTGGTTTGGCATGTACTTAATAGAATGACCCCTATGGCATGCTGTTCAGTAAGCACCTAAAGTAACTCAGGAGACCACAAAAAGTTTCTTCAGCAAAAAGATTTTAGGTCTTAGTACCTGTATTCTCTGATAGAGTAAAAACCATCTCCCTCTACCGTAGTACCTTAAAAGTTACTAATGGATGATATTGTTTATCCTTTGATGCTATGACTGATTCCAAATTCTTTGAATGTATTCACCTAAATAGAATTACTGTTAAACTAAACACCTACTGCAGCTACCTACACATTCATGTCTACATTAACAGTACCAGCTGTCATGAAAAGTACCTATCCCAATGTAGCACCGATTTCTACAACAGACTCCACCTTATGCATCAAGCAAAGTAGATACCTGGCTACCCTTTTCACTAGTCTATATAACTGGGGTGAATGGTCATAAAGTTTCACCTGGCAGATGCAGGGATAATATACCATACAGGAGTCATTAATATTCCCTTGATGGATTTCTTGGTTATAAGCTTAGCAAGACCCTATGAACAACAAATGAATATTGTTGTGGAAAAGAGCAAAATAACTATGGAGGCACTAAAGAATATATCAAATTTCTTGCATTTACCATAACGAATATGTACACATGCACACATGCACACACATACCCCTATACTCTCTCAGCTTTACTGGACTTATTTGAACCTTGGGTAATCAAATAGGAGTAAACGGGTTAGCGATGCCAAAAGCAGTGTTCACTTTTTTCTCCTAGAGTAAAATTTTACTAAGCCATCTGGCTGACTAAACTGGGAGATGTAAACATTTCCTGCAGAGAATACATGGCTAATTAATATTAGCTACTCTCCTGAACTGCAGCATTAGCATACGGCTTCCTCTATGAGATCTTTATTTGTGCTTAGGCCCCATACAAAGGGAAAACATTAGCAGTAAATCATTTTCTGAATCAGAAAAGTTAACCACAATGCAGAAACCTGCCAAGATAAGGATTATGAATCCTGTAAGCATTTCTGAATACTAGAGATGTCCTTTTCAATTACAAAAAATGCAATTTAATTATTATACTGACTTCTGTAATAAAGCAAGTGTAAGGCAATTACTTGGAAATCATATTTCATAAATACTTAGTCATATATACGTGGACATAGAGCTCTTAATGAATGAACTTGTAAATCTCACAATAGAGTATGTTTAATCACAGTAGTCTATGATATAACTACTTTTGCTAAGTTTGCTATACAGACTGCTATGCTGCCCTGTTCACTGCTCTAAAGGGCCTTTGGAACTTCCATCCCTACCTGGTTTTCAAAATAAAATGTACATTTGGTTTGAGCTTGTTAATATATACTCATCACTGGAATATTTTAACAAATAGGACAACATGCATTATAGGGGTACTAAACATAATGCATACAATATTAATGACATGACACTATTGGTTGTACATGTGGAGTGAGGGTTCACCTGAGTACTACTGCTACAGAAAATCCTGACAAGTGGAATGATAGGTGAACATGATTAGTATTTTTTCATCCTGAGTGTCACAATTTATTCTACCTTCACACAGTATTGTATCAAACAACATGAATGCAGAATACCATGTATGTGTTTATAACACTATGAGTATGCTGTCTATATGAATTTTGATCTTGTATGACTGAGAATGCATAATATTAGACTGTTGCACTTGGACAATAATGCACTCTGCAGATGATATTCTAATTTTGCAGCACACCAGTCACATGGGTGATACAAATCATGATGCTGTGCAATGCAAAAACACATCACATTCAAGTTTATAATGTATTCTGGAAAACGACAAGCACTGCAGGAGAGCTCACATAAGGTGGGGTAAAAACTCCATATTTCTATGCTCTCAATCTAGAAACTTTGAGAACCTGCCAGAAGGCTGATGGGAAGCTCATCAATAGCTGATATATCAAACTAATAACACTAGTTTCAGCTGTAATAGGCACTTCTGTTGTCCTCATTGTTGTGCAGTTAGCATATATGTAGAGATTAAAACACAAATGGAAGGTCCAAGGAAACAAACTGCTGAAAATAAAATCCAGAAACCTTTTGAAATAAAAACTTGTTTAAAACTAAGAGATAAGCACTTTCATTCACAAAATACATGAACTTCATCAGATAAACATTGATGGAAGTATACACACATTTTAAAGCTTTTGTACTCAATCACATGACAGCCAAGCCTCAGGGAAATGAAACATCATCTTAAGAGAGCCATTACAAAGAATTTCACAGTGTGTAGCACTGTGTCAATACTATAAACAAAATTTGCAAATAAAGAATAAAAATATATAAATACATACGTAAATAGAACAAAATACAATCCCCGTAAAATCAGAAAAATTATGATAAACGTATAAAAAAATATAAACCCTGTGTAGCGCACACACAGGTGTAGCTGAAGAGATAAGGGTTCCTTCCTACCTGACTCTGGTGACACCCTTATTAGGCCCAACACAACAAGGTGGCAAGAGGGACAGATTTTATTCTAGGTGACGCATCTAGTTTAAAAGGCAATAGCACAACCATAAACATTTTTTTCAACAGTGCACCAATTAGCAATATGGCAAGGTGAGATATGCATGCAATGAAAACATACATTCACCCTCTTCCCTAGAAATCAACAGAAGGTCTTCACATTCAAACATGCACAACAAAGGCAATATCAATGAGCAGTAAAGCTTTAGAATGCAGCAATACAAACTTGGGAAAAATGCAATGTCATTAAGCAATAAAATAGTCATAATATAACAATACAAATATGAGAAAGTCATTGAGCAGCAAAATTCTTGAAGACAGCAATACTAACACAAGCAAACTGCAATGTCATTGAACAATGAGGATTTATAATGCAACAATACAAATATAAGAAAACGCAATGTCATTGAGCAGTAAAGATTCTTTAAGACAGCAGTACTAACATGGCAAAATGCATTATCATTGAACAATAAAGATTTATAGTGCCACAATACAAATATGAGAGAATGCAATATCATTCAGCAGTAATAACACCCTCTACCCCCTTGATCAATTCTAAACAGACCAACTATGAAACACTCTATTATACCTTGTTCACTGGCCAGTGACTACTTACAGTCTTGCTGCCGGCATGATGGGGCCCAAGTTGGAGCTCATATGGATCCCAGTTATTTGTAATCCACAAAACATTAAAAGTGGGGGACCACAATCTTATAAAAATATAAAATGATGGCTAGAGCCTCTCACCACTCCATCAAGAATATCCTAGTGACCAGGTGCCATGGTTCCTCTGATTAGAAAAGTAGAAAATCACCTACCAGAACTCTGGTAATCATCTATGGCTTCTCGGTACTAGGACTAAGGGAACTCCTTTTCTTGCTGAATTATAGCAGGTGTCGAACTACTGGTTTCAGACTTCTCTCCTGATTCCACATAATACCATATCCAGGATTTCAGCAAGAGACAGACACAATCTGCTACTTCACTTCCCTGTCCCAAAACACTAGAAAAGAAAATCCAGTCATGCTGCAAGGCCCTTTTTCCCTTCAGCTACATGTTTTAGTCTTCCCTCCTTCAGCTAGTGTTCCAGAATCCTAATTCACTTTTAAAATTGTCTTTTATATTCCTGAAAAGAGCTCCACCTTGTGGTGTAATGGAAAACTACAGTCTATTACTTCTACATGAAATAAAGTGGGAGCTGCACTCTCCCCCCACTTGAAAATCTTGCCCCCCCGCCCAAGTCAAAGGTAGACTGGCAGAAAATATTTACAAACACTAATGCACCATCAACTAAACAATATTTTTGCATTCAAAAGGTACATTCCACCATGGGTAATCAGCCTTATGATTAACTTGGGATGGGGTGTCACCATTGGAGTAGGAGGAATAGGGATTATGAAAGCAGAACCTCCAATGAGCTGTGGTCACAGGTTCCTGTGTACTATGTCCCAAACTGTTATAGGTAAATGTCTGTGGTGACCGAATCAGTCTCAGCAGTTTTGATTTGGAAGAGACAGCTAAGGAATTTTGCTTGGAAGGTTTGTCACTCACATCAAATTCAGTGTCTAGTTCTTCAGTAGGCATATTGTCTGCTTCTAAGATCTCCTCTTGTATAACTTCACTTTTGTTTTCCATAATGGTATGACTATTCTCAGCACTATTTTCTGAAGTTTGCATAGCAGGGCCTCCATCAGTATCAGGTTCTGCAAGAGGCACAGAAACATTACTTAGTCTTTTGTTAGGTCTGGGCTGCTCAAAATGACAAGGAACGAATTCCGGTGCATTTACATTGAGATTACAGCTCACAGGGTCTTGAATATCCTCATAAAAAAGCCCACTGAAACCCCACTCATCATCACTCTCCTCCTCTCCTTCATCAGGAGGAAGCATAGGCTCTTGAATATTGGAGAGGATAGTTCCTCTCAGCCTTAGCCTTCTGGATCACCTTGAGTTAAGGCTTCCGCTGAGCCATTCTGGGTTCTGAATTCATGAGCCTCACTGATTTTGCCAAAGGCATTAATTTGTTTAGGTGCCAGGTTTTTATGGGTCCTGCTTTCCCCTCAGGGTAAACTTGGTAGACAGGGATATTAGGTAGCTGAGAACAAATTATGTAAATCTCAGATCCCCAGCAGTCAACCAGTTTAAGCTTTCCTTGTAGTCCCAGATTTCTCAAAAGAACTCTGTCCCATGGCTGCAGGTCACGCATCTTTAATTTTTTGTCATAGCGAGCCTTCTTTTGCTGATGTCTTTGTCCTGTTGATTTTTCAGCAAGCTCATAAGCCTGTCTGAGGTTCTTCTTGAGTCTCTCCACATAACTGCTGTGAGAGCGCACTGGTGTACCATCAGCATGTCTAGTAAAGTTTAGTTGAAACGCTCAGGCTGAGGATCCCCTTAAGGAGTAGTGTGGCTTTTTTTGGACTCCAGAGTGAGTAGTTCATGTGGAAAGATTGCTCTCAAAATCACGTCCTTGATCAGAGTGTATCCTTTTGGCAGGCCATAGTGTACAAAAAACTTCTGAAGTAGTGGTTTTGCCACTGTAATAGCTTTCTGGTCACGAGTGGGAAATGCTTGAGCATACCTGGTGTAGTGGTCTGTCACTACTGCATATTACTGATCCCGCCTTCATCTGGTTCAATGCAGATAAAATCTATACAGACCAGTTCCATGGGTACACTACTTTCCATTTGACCCAATGCGGCAGCTCTGATCGGCAAAGTCTTTCTCTGAATACAATGAAGACATGTACAACAATAATCCTCAACATCTTGCTTCATGCATGGCCAGTAGAACCTATCTCTTGCCAGACCCATAGTTCTGTCATAACCAAGATGACCATGTTCATCGTGCAATGACCGGAGTACTTCTTCTCTATACTTCTGAGAAAGCAACAATTGCCATTTTTCACTGCAGTGTGCACTAGGAGATCTCCTATACACTAGTCCATTCTGTATCTAGAGTATGTCCCATTCTTTGGCCAAAAGTCTTGCCAGAGGATGAATATTCGTGTGAAGCATATTAACTTGTTTCTTCTCTAAAGCAGCTACCACCAGCTGACCTAAGGGGTCTTCTCTATGATCTATCCTGAGGTCACTGTTACTCAAAGCTGGTAGCGATGAAGCCTGCAAAGTGACCAGATTACAGTAAACTCAGGATATGCTTGCTGCAGACAAACCCAACTTCTGGACCCAACATTCAGTGTGTTGATAGCAGGTTGCAATCTGACACATGGCTTTCACCCCTGGTGCTGGAATTTCCACCCATTCATTGTCGGGATGTAAATCTCCCTGAGGTCTTCTGGACAGACCATCAGCATCTCCATTTTCATGTCATGGGCGGTATTACAAACTGAAATTATAGTTGCATAGAGCTGCCATCCATCTGTGGCCAGTAGCATCTAGCTTTGCAATGGTCTGGATGTATGTCAGAGGATTGTTGTCAATCTGCACTTCAAATTCAGCCCCATAGAGATAGTCATGCAGCTTGTTCACTACCATCCACGTTAAGGCAAGGAATTTCAACTTGTGTCATGGTAGTTTCTTTCTGTAGGGGATAAATTCTGGCTGATAAAAGCCACAGGTCTCAGGTTCTTGTCATACTCCTGTTAAAGGACTCTTCCTAAGCCATCCCTGCTAGCATCCACATGTAAAGTGTATGGCTTTGTAGAGTCAGCGTATGCCACCACAGGGGCATGTGAGAGGCAATACTTAAGCTGTTCAAATGGCTCTTCACACTCAGGAGCCCAACAACTCTTGATGAGTTCTTTAGAACCTCTCAGTCCCTTAGGCTTTTCTACAAGGATATCTTCATCTGTTTCATCTACTTTCTCATCATTTCAAAGCAAATGGTTGAGGGGGTCTTGCTATCTTTGAAACTCCTTCCACAAACCTTCTATAGTAACTGCAGAACCCCAGGAAAGATCACAGCTCTGTGATAGTTTTGGGTCTGGGCCAAGATGTCACTGCTTTAACTTTACTGTGATCTGTGGATATTCCATTTGCAGACACTACATGTCCCACATAGGTCACTGAAGGCTGGAAGAACTTGCATTTGTCCAATGACAACTTCAGGCCTTCCTTCTCAATCCTGTCCAATACCTTTATCAGTCTTTCTTCCTGCTCCTCTAGGGTTCTCCCAAAGACAATGATGTCATCCAGGTAGACTAAGACTTTCAGGAGATGCATGTCTTCAACTGTTCTTTCTATGATTCTCTGGAAAGTTGCCAGTGCATTTGATAAACCTTGAGGTAAGCAATCAAACTCAAAAAATCCCAATGGGGTGATGAAAGCAGTCTTCTCTTTATCTTCTGGGTGCATAGGGATTCGATAGTATCCACTCCTTAAGTCTAGCACACTGAACCACTTTCTGCCCACTAGGCAGTTTAGAGCATCTCCAATCCGGGGAGTTGTGTACCAGTCTGGAATGGTTCGCTGATTCAGAGTACGATAGTCAACACACATGCGAATTGACTCATTCTTTTTCCTGACAACGACAATGGGAGAGGCATATGGACTTCTTGACTCTCGAATTATCCCTGCAGCTTTTAGTTCTCCCAAATGTTTTATTAAGTCCTCCAGGTCTCCTGGGGCTACTCTTCTGGAACATTCCCTGAAGGGCTAGTCCTCTTTTAGTCTTATTCAGTGTTCTGCACTTTTTGCACAGCCCACACCTAGTTCACTAGTAGAAAAACATTTTTTTTCTTTTTCATTAGTAGCTCTTTAACTCTGGTTAGCCAGTCAGGGGGCAAGAAACTATCTCCTATCTCAATATCTTCCAGCTTCAACTTGTTGGCTCTGCTCTCTTTACTAGTCAACACAGAAGCAGGTAAGGGAGTGGCAGCATAAACATTTCCCAAATGCACTTGTGAACGCAGGACAATGGGAGTACTTCCTTTATTTTTCAACCCCACAGGTAAAGTGTCATAAGGATGTCCATGTTACCCAACACAATGTGTCTGAAATTCTCCAGGTGCAACTAAAACTAGGTAACACTGCAATCCAAATTGTAGCTTGCTACAGATCCCCCACCATGCCCCAAGATTCTCACTACACCTTTCTAAACATACTGGAAAATATTAAGATAGAACCAAACACCCTAATACTGGGTGATTTTAACTACCCTGCCATTAACTGGGAAAACTACTCGTGTACCAACACCTTTGCCCAATGGTTCTTGGAATTCATAAATTCCAATGCCCTGGATTAACTAAATCCATAGTCCCACCAGGGGCTATAATATCCTAGACCTGGTCATTACCAACATGGGAAATCGATGCTCCACACCTATGGTCACCCCCTCATTAGTCAGGTCTGACCATAAGCTAATCACCCTTAACATCCACATCCCACCCCCACCCCATAGTAAGGAAACCTCCATAAAAAACTTCTCCAAAGCCAACTTCATGATACTCAAGTCAGAAGTGAAACTTCATGACACCCATGCAGTCGGGAACTGAAAGTTCGACTGCTGAATCCTACACGAAGACACTGTACGAGCACATCCACTCATGCATGAATCGTGCCATCCCAAATAGAACCAAGATGCTCTCCTCCAAAAAAAGGAAGCCAATCTGGTGGTCCCCTGCCATAAACAAATTTTACAACAAAAGGAAGAAAATGTTGCAGAAGAGAGGAAAATCCCACGATGCAAAAAACTCCCTTACCAGCCTCAGTAAGAAACTGAGATCTCTCATAAAGTCCTCCAAAGCTAGTTACGAAAATAAAATTGCCAAAATTCCAAAGACAACCACAAGACATTCTATAATTATGTCAAGAATCTAAATGGCAATGCTCAGATCTGCTCTGAGTTAAAATAGAATGGCTTTAAATATACTGATCCCAAGGATATTGCCAATATCCTGGCAGATCGATTCAGTGCCAACTTCACTCCCCTCTCACCCCCTAAATGACCTATCTCAATACCGGAAGATTGCCAAATTCTGGTAATAATGGCCACACAGGTAAAAAATGCACTCTCCAAAGCTAAGAATACGGCATCCATGGGACCAGATGAACCCCAGGCTGTGTATTACATGAACTACAAAATGAACTGGCACCTCACCTAAGTGTCATGTTTAATCACAGCCTCACCTCAGGTTCATGCCCACTGAGTGGCACACAGCTACAGTTATACCACTCCACAAAGGGGGGGGTCCACCTTGAATCCTGGGAACTACTGCCCCATTAGTCTGATGAGCCTGATCTGCAAGGCCATGGAATTTATTATCATGGAACTTATAAACAAAGACATTGGCAACCTTCAAACACTTGACCCCACCCAGTTTGGGTTCTTGAAGGGCCGATATCGTCTCCTGAACCTGATTGACTTCTTCAAATCAGTCTCCAGAGCCGTGGACAAGGGTAAGGCAGCCCACACAGCCTATCCGGACCTTGCCAAGGCCTTTGACACCATCCCCCACTCTGGAATCATAGACAGACTTACTAAGCTGGGCATTAATCCCTACATCACTCGATGGGTTGCCAACTGGTTTACTGACAAAATCCACACTGTAAAAGTAGCCCACTCCAAATCCAGCTCCAGACAAGTGACAAGTGGAGTACCTCAGGGTTCAGTCCTGGGACCGCTCTTGTTTGGCATGAACTTCTCTGAAGTACAGGCCAAAACTAAGGGACTCTGGCTAACAAAGTTCATAGATGACTGCAAATTGGGAGCCATTATTGAATCCCCAAATGATGTGGATGCTCTACAAAAGGGCCTTACAGAAACAGATGCTTGGTGCCAGAGCCATGGGCTCAAGCTCAATGCCAGGAAATGTATAGTTATCCCCTTTGTAAAAAAACATGTACCCGTGAATTACCACATAGGTGGTAGCACACTAAACACTGAAAGTGTGATAAGAGACTTAGGGACACAGGTGGATAGTGGTCTCACCTTCTATAACCACATCGCCACAACGGTCAGGAAATCCTTCTATGTGGCACACCTCATCACTAAGGGCTTTTCATCCAAAAAAAAGGAGGTCATTGTCCCACTGTACTCATCCCTTATTAGATCCATTATAGAATACAATGCCCCATTTGGTATGTACCTCTCAAGACATCTGCAACAGTTGGCAAGGCCACAGAAATACCTCACTAAAAGAAATACAGGCCTAAAGCAGATGCCATACGCTGACCGCCTTAAAAAAACTCCAGCTATACTCTGTTGCATATTGTCTACTCAGAGGTGATCTCTGCTTAACATACAAGGCCACATCAAACCCAGAGCTGTTGGGACATGCTACACTTAAAGAAAGCCCAATCCCTCAGAGCCACACACTCCAAGGATCTAAACCTTGTCATCACAATAAACAAAACATGCTGGTGTTGTAGGTTCCTGATGCAGAGACTCCCCAGATGCTGGAATAGACTACCCATACATGTCAAGCAGAGTGCCTATTTGGCCCTCTTCAAAAGGGACCTTGACGATTGGATGGGAGAAAGGAAATTCACCCCGGGGATCATGTCAGTTACCCTGCTAGACAGGAGTCCAGGGAAGTAGATAGTGTGGGAAGAAATAGCCAGGGAATTGTTATGGCTAGGCTTGTGTAGGCCCTAGGGCCGATAGCCTAGTACCAACCTATGAACAACTGAATCTGGTCCTTATAGCAACCACATGGTTGTTCAAAGCAATTTCATGGCACACCAGAATATTGGGGGAGTAGGGACAACAATCACACTTTCTCATCCCCATAAATTCAAGTGTGTGCATCTGTTGGTATTTGGACTAACTGTTCAAATATTGTTTTCAGATTTCTGCCTCTTTTGAAAACCACTTGTGGACCTGGTCCTACATAATCACGAATGGTATTCTCTTGTAGGAGAAGACACCAATTCTTTTCCAGAACTGATTTCACAGAAAGACCTTCAGCAAACTAGGTTGTAGAAAGGATTCCTGAAGGTCTCTATGTTTGTGCTCATGGTCTCAGCCATGGGTGGTACTGATGTAGTATCCCAACCATCTAGGACTTCATCACTTCTGTTGTTGGTCACAGAAGGGCCTCTCCAAACTGGCACAAAATGATGGGACTCACGTTTATTGATCACCTCTAACATCAAGTTATCTA
Organism: Protopterus annectens; assembly: GCF_019279795.1. Classification (NCBI taxonomy): domain Eukaryota; kingdom Metazoa; phylum Chordata; order Ceratodontiformes; family Protopteridae; genus Protopterus; species Protopterus annectens. The sequence continues at coordinate 384,291,154 of NC_056749.1, forward strand.
CAAATTTTGTATGTTAGCCATATTTCAAAAACATGTTTTTGGCATTATGCACTCATCCCAAAAGACAGTATCTTCCATGGTCATTTGGATGCCCTCACAAATTGGCCCTTGACCTCTCCCCTTTTCTGTGTTATAGGGTGTAAACTGTCAAAATGAAGAAAACTGTTTGAATACATGGTTTTCCTATAAATGTTGGAGGTTAATCTTCTGTTTCTATTGTCCTTGGCCAACCATATATTCAGGTAAGCATTGTTCATACCATTATTCTTATGGTTGAATGCAAGAAACTCTGCTATTTGATTAATATATGGAAAAAATGGGGGATGTTGTGAGCTTCACCATCCCACAGGATGAAAATATCATCCAAAAAGTGTGTGTAAAATCTACATGATGCAAAAAAGAGGAGTTAAGTAAAAACTGTTTCTCCCATTATATCATGATGATGTTGGCAAAAAGACCCCCCCACACACACACACTGCACACCCATGGCTATCCCTGCTTGTTGTAAGAACATGTCACCTCCAAATTTAACACAATTATTCTTCAGTACAATTTCCAATAAATTGACAAACATTAATTTGGTCTTGTGGAATATTTTTCTCCATCAAAAATTCAGAAAACCATTCCAGTCCTAAGTCATAGGGAATGAATGAATACAAGTCCTTGACATCCACAGTGATAAAGATGTACATGTCTTCAAAGAGAAGGCCATTCATTATCCTTAAAAATTCCCACAAATCATGGTAAACATGCGGATCCTGGGTAACCAAACTTTCTAATATAGTGTCCAAAACTTTGGCAAAGGGTGGATGATAAAACCATGGGCATCAATAATTGATAACATTGGCAATTGTTCTTTATTTTTATGCATATTAGCTAAATCAAATGTGGGGGATCTTAGGATGCTCCACATTTATATAGTTGTAATCATTAATTGAAATTTGTTGGTCAATGAACAAGTCACTTAGATTTCTCTTTATCATGTTGTATGCAACATTGCACTCATTCACAGATCCCTCCTTACAGGTGTCAGATACAAAAATAGACCTCATTTTCATATTATAGTCACACTCATTCAGCAGAACCAACCCACCCCCTTTATCAGGTTGCATGGTCCTGATTTCTTTGTTGCTTCCTAAATCATTTAACTTTAAATGTGTGTGAATGTATATATAATTGCAAACATATATGTATGGCATGCATGCACACACACACACACACACACACACACACACACAAATAAATATACATACATACACACACTCCAGCATTCTGTGTGTTATAGCTCTTAACACATATATATGTGCGTGTAAGGCACAGTGAATAAAGCCACATACAACATTGCATCATAGATGCCAGCACGTAATGAAGCTGAAAACACAAGATGCTGATCTGCAGGGTTCCAGTGTAAGGTACAAACTGAATGCAAGTGAAACTGAATGCAGGATGACTGATGTGAGCCAAAAGGGCAAACATAAACAATGTACAGATAATCAGAAGTATAAAGATATTTTTGGGATATGCAATTTTAGGAAATGCCATTCAAAATTGGAGTGTAGGAAAAATAGGTAGAAATATTGGAACAAATATACAAAGACAGAAAACCAAGTAGGGTACCATCATGCATGCCAGCAAGCATAGATACTAGGTAACAAAATCAAATAAATGTAACAGTCACAGAACCCAACTCGTAGTCCTGATATGGGATGGTCCTATTCCCAATTAGGTTGATGGTCAGAATTAAGGGTCATAGTAAATGTGGTGGTGAATTAAGAAACATAATTAAATGTGTGTACTGGTAGCTGTGCCTTAAACAACAACAGAAACTCCAGAGGGACTCCAAACCAGTATCTATCCCTCAAAGATTAAGAAGAAATTACAAAAAATATTATGGACGGGTGAATTCACCAGTGCCTTTACCAGTCAGATTTACACGCAAAACTCCACCACAAGCCAGCCTCACCTATGATATGTCTAACAATTATAATGACTCAAGGAGGAACCCGTTTTTTCAGAAGGGCTTTCACACTCCCAGACTAGATCATATGAACCAAAACATCAGCCCTATGGACCAGAACCAGTATGACCTTTCACTTCCCTTGAACCCTCGACCTCAGACCCCATGGAACCAACATACCCAGGAGACTTACCACCCGAGATCAAGCCATTCTCCAGTAAGCCTGATTCACCACAGAGACAGGACCTGGAAAGGGAAAAGGGAAATGAAATGTCTATGGATCCCACCATAAAATCTCCCTCACAATAGAACAGTAGCAGTGAAAAACAGCCTGGAAACAAGATCTGGAACCATTCCAAGAAATAATTAACCACCACAGAAAGGGAGATACTCATAAAAGGTCTGACTTTTATCCCCCACAGGCAAAGCGACAAAGTACAGACTATCATAGACCTAAAAATGCTCACCAGAAAAATTAACCTCACACTCTTCTGTTTTTGGCAAAACGATACAGGAGGCCACAGAACAATGGAAGAAAACAAGTAATTTTTGTCCTACCCCTCACCCCACAGTAATCACTGTTAAAGCCAAATGTGAGGTTGATCTTAAGAAGCTTCTAAAGAAACCCAGGAAAAATGCCTTTCCAATCTGAAACTACATGAGATCAGAGCCCTTAAAGAACTAAGTGCAGACCCCTTCAGGAGAATTAAGAATGCAGACAAAGGGGGTGGAATCCTGGTGACAGACACCAATGTTTACAACATGAAGATCGAAGGCATGCTCCAAAATCCAGTCATTTTATGAAAATTGTGATATATTTCAAGTTAAAGCAGCCAATGAAACTATCATACTGGAATTCTTGGACATGAGAGACAATGGGCTGGTGAGTGAGAGACTAGTAGTCTTTATCACTGTCATTGATCCTAGAATCTCAAATTTCTTTGGAATTCACAAGCCCCATAAGAAAATTAAACACCCCCCATACAGACCAGAGACTGCTAGCAGTGGAAGCATCACATAACTGTTATCAATTTACTTAGAAGTATATATCAGACCTCTTGCTAGGAACAATGAGAGCAGAGACTTTTTATAAAAAATTAGGAACATCCAAGTCAACGATGATGCAATTTTAGTCACAATTGATGTTGAAGTTCTGTATACTATACTCCCACCACAATTATTGCATCACAACAGTTACTGAATCCATTTTAGCCAACAGAACCGGTGACAACACATCATCACTGAGACCATTAGCAGACTACTCAGGATCTTGCTTGGGAACATTTACTTTCACCTCAACAGCAAGTTTTATTGCCAAAAAAGGGGCATAGTCATGGGAGCAGAAATGGCTCCAAGCTTGGCAAATACAGAACTTGGTAAATGGGAAAGGGAATTAGTGTACAGCTTTGGAATGGACCTGAAGATGGATGCAAAAAGTTTTTTTAAACATATCAATGAGTCAACAAACCTCTTCAGTTTCACTTACACCCATCACAAAAATAAAGCTGCTTTCCCCGACCTGAACATCTCCAAATCTAAACACACGGAGTGACTAAGTAACAAGCACTACAAGAAACCTAGCAGCGTTAACCTCCTGATCCACAACAAAGCATGTATCCACTTTCCATGAAGAAAAATGGGATCAAATCCCAGAGGCTTAGAGCAGCAAGGGTATCTAAAGAGATCAAGGACTTCTTACAGAACCTCTCTGATTTGGAAAAAGACTTTTTGCCCAAGACTACGGCGAAAGATTCATTAAGAGCATTTTGGACCTAATGGCTAAAAGTGAACACGTCAACCCAGACTTCCCTGCTAATAGGGCAATTAACAGAAATACATGTAGAGGTTCTAGCAAGGCCCAGAATTACATCTCTATGACAATCACTTACTCGCATGACTGAAAGGATATTATGAACTTTGTGAGAAACAACTGGATCATCCTGACCAATGACCCCATGTAAAGAAGAGCTATCCTGCGGAAATGTAAGTTCAACATTAGAAGAAACAACATCAGAGACTAAGTCAAAAAAAGAAGGAAAGTTTCACCTGTAGGACTGGGACTTGGCAAAGGTATATACAGCTGTGGTCCTCTCAACTGCTAATACTGCAGTCTTATGAGCAATTTAAATGAGTTCCAATGCCCAAACACTAACAGGCTTTACCTCAGTAACGATTGCAGCAACTGTAATACTGTAGGCTTGGTTTACAGGGCACAATGCACCAAGTGCTTTGTGTTTTATATTGGAAAAACTATTAACAAATTAAAAACACATCACCAGGCACCTCACAGACATTAAACAAAGGAACCACCCAAATGCCCTAGTGAAGCATCACATTGGTAACACTGGACACAATTTGTTCATGTTCTGTGTAATAGACAAAGTGGAAAAAGAAGAACTGCAAAGCAAGTACAATAATCATCTTGAAATGAAGGAATTAGAGTGGAAAATAAGACTGGATGCCAGCAAACCCCTAGGGTTCAACCACTCAGATCTTGATCACTAGTGCTCTTAACCTGAGAAGAATTTACCACCAGGCATACTACCAACCACAAATCTGAGGAGTAGCTACATAGGAATCTGACCATCCAGCATCTGAACTATTTTTTGAATGAATGTTTTTCTGTTTTTTGTTTTTTTTTGAGGGTTTCATGACCTATGGAATACCAGTACACACATTTAATTATATTTCTTAATTCACCACCACATTTACTATGAACCATAGTTCCGACCACCAACCTAGTTGGGATTAGGACCATCCCACATCAGGACTATGAGCTGAGTTCTGTGACTGTTTTATTTATTTGATTTTCTTACCTACAATCTATCCATGCATGCATGATGGTAACTTAAATGGTTTTCTAGCTTTGTATGTTCATTGCAATATCTCTACATATTTTCTCCTACACTCCAATTCTGAATGGCATTTTATGTAGGGCTGTCCTATTCCCGAGACTGGTTGCTCACCACATCAAGATTTGTGATTCCAAACTTGTTAACTGAATGTCTTTTGATGACACTCTTCCAAATAATCCAAATGAATCTCAACTTGTTGTCAGGACAGGTTGCATTTTCCCATGATACACAAGTAGCTCAACTTTATCAGTTCTTAGGATGTTCAATTTACCAGGATCTGCTATAGGTTATCATCCCGTCATTCACTTGGCTACTCATGGCTGATTATTATTCATGTTATTCTTTTTTTCTTCCCCATACTAGCACTCATGATGGACCAACCACAAAAGCATTGTGGATCTACATAGGATAGTCAAGTCGGTCCTAAGAACAGTAACACAGACCTTTCTCAAAACATTTGGACTATAATTTTCTTCCCCAGCAGGTAGATCTGATGAAGAAACAGCAAAAGTGCTGATTTCACAAAGCGACTTTATAGACCTTACCACATGGTTCTTTGATGGCGACTAAGGCACAAATATTTAAATTCTGTACTTGGAAATGGGACTTAACATGGTTCCATGTCTTCCACGATTGTCATAACAGATAACTAAACACTGAAAATTAATTGTCTAATACACATTTGGGGTGGGTAAGTTTTTCTAGAGTAAATTAAATCTAACTACTCTTGTTCACAGACGCTATCAAGTAAAAGCTTAAAATTGTTCACTGATTTTATTACAATTATAGTTAAAAGGTATGGATATCTGGATTTACAATATGATACAGGGTTGTGATTTTTTTCAAATTAATCATATTGGATTTAATTATGTTATTCTACAGCTGTTTAGTGGTTACACTTTTTATTTTTATGGGATACAAATCCAATACATTGCAAATGTATACAGTACTCCAATGTTTGCTAAGTGACTCATTATCAAGGCCACTCTAAATATATTATTGATGCATTATCTGGCATCCATTTTTCTTCCATTTACTCTAGCCAGACCCTTCTTTCGCTTATACCCTTGGCAGAAATCAAATCACTAGCCTCATTTGACCTATCAATTTTTCAGGTCCAGACAGCACCCCCCTCTTCTTCCAATGGTGAATTACCCAATCCAAAATCGTCTATTAATTCCTGTCACAATAACCCATTCACCTAGCTTGCATTCATCATTAGACATGACATTATGATTAAGGTGATTAGCCAAAGGATTTCTATGCCAGCCCCAGTCTGCCTATCAGATTAAGGTGTAACTGCATGCCAAAAATGACAACACTTGATTGGCTTCAAGGTCATCTATTCTCCACCCCTTGTAGCCCCCTATCATAATCAGATTCCATTGCTCGACAAATACTACTCTCTTCCCATTGGCTTTTTTTTTTATCTACTCAGACTGTTATAGGTTTCTTGTGTTTGCAGACAGCATTTCTGGAATATGATCTGTTACCCTTGGCAACTGGGTTTCAGTTAAGCTCCTACTGTTTTGGTGATACTGTCATATTGCAGATAACACAAAACATAGCATGAAATAAAAAATTTGGCAAACTATTAAGAACTTCTTGATGGGAGCATTTCATGAGGTATTGATATGCCCAGCACAATTTTAAGACTGAAAACATTATTTCAAGTTCCAGATGAAGAGGAAAGAATTGCAGACAATAATTGGGGATATTATGCTTCATTATGTTTAAAGGTTAATGAAAAAAAAGTGTGTGGTCATCACATGGTTTGACAAATCACACAGGGCCTAAGGTTGACATTCTTAATTGGTGGAGCAATTTGTCTGGTCAATTCCAATGCCTATCCATGTCTGTTTAATTCCAGTAACAAATTATATCTTTCCATGCTAACAAGTTATGGACTTCTGTGCTACCTTTCTTAGTAATTTCTTGCTGGATATTTCATCCATACATTATTGTTGACAGCACAGTATCTTGACATTTATTTAGTCCTGAAAATTAGGTGACAGTTTTGTGAGTTTGCACAATAGTCAAGGTTCGAAACCCCCCCACTGGCCCTGGAGCCAATACAAGCCTAGCCCAAGAGTATTCCCAGTCGTCCTGTTGACAGACGTTAGTTCCTTGTGCCCCTATCGAGCAAGGCTGTTGCAGTGATCCCTGGAATGAATTTCCTGTTACCCATCCACTCATCAAGCTTTTTCTTGAAGAGGGCTAGTGAGGTTCTCTGCTTGACATGAATGGGAGTTTATTCCAGAGATTGTGGTGATGAGGTTGAGGTCTTTGGAGCATGTGGTGCAGAGGGACTGGGACTTTTTCAGATGAAGCATGTCTAGCAACACAACGTCAGACATGACTTTGTATGTCAAGTAGAGATCGCCGCTAAGTAGGCAATATGAAATGGAGTAAGGCTGGAGTTTTTGAGTCTTTCAGTATAGGGCATGTGTTTGAGTTCTAGGATCCTCTTTGTGTGGAATTTCTGTGGCCTCTCCAGTTGTTGCAGTTATCTAGTGAGGTACATGCCAAATGGGGCATTGTACTCTATAATGGTTCAAATGAGGGATGAGTAGAGATGGATTATGACTTCTTATCTCCTGGATGAGAAACCTCTTGTAATGAGGTGTGCCACACAGAAGAACTTTCTAACGACAGTGGCAACATGGTTAAAGGAGAGGTTGCTATCTACCTGTGTCCCTAGATCTCTTATCACAACTTGGGAGTTGAGTGAGCTACCGTCGATGTGGTAGTTCATGGGCACCATATTTTTCCCAAAGGGAATGATGATGCACTTTTTAGCACTGAGCTTAAGGCCATGGTTTTGCCACCAGTCATTGGTCTCTGTGAGGCCTTTTTGTAGGATGCCTACATCAGCTTGAGAATCAGTAATAACTACCAGTTTGCAGTCATCCACAAATTTGGTTAATCAGAGTCACTTTGTGTTGGCCTGAACTTCAGAGAAGTAGATGCCAACCAGGAAAGGACCCAGGACAGATCCCTGTGGGACTCCACTTGTAACTACCTGGTAGTCAGATTTGGAGTCCTCTACTTTCACCGTGTGGGCTCTGTCCATGAGCCAGTTGGCAACCCATCTTATGATGTAAAGATTAATGCCTAGGTTAGTGAGTCTATCAATGATCCCTGAGTAGGGGATGGTGTCGAAGGCCTTGGCTAGATCAAGGTAGGCTGTATGAACTACCTTGCCATCATCCACCACTCTGGTGACAGACCAGAAGAAGTCTATCAGGTTGAGCAGACATGATCTGCCTTTCACAAACCCAAACTGCGAGGGCTCCAGGGTTTGAAGGTTCCCAACATATTCCTATTTATGAGGTCCATAATGATGTGCTCCATGGCCTTACAGATCAGGCTCGTCAGGCTGATGGGGCAGTAGTTTCCAGGGTCAGTAGTCCCTCTACCTTTGTGGAGTGGAATGACTCTAGCCGTGCGCCATTTGGTGGGAATAAAACCTGAAGTGAGGCTGTGGTTGAACTCAGGTGTGGTGCCAGTTCCCTTTATAATTTGTGGAGAACACAGCCAGTTATATTATCAGGTCCCATGGAAGCTGTATTTTTGGCTTTGGACAGTGCGTTTTTTTACCTGTACAGCCATGATATTAGGGATTTGGCATTCCTCAGATATTGGGATAGGCTCTTTACTGGGTGAAGGGTGGGCAAAGTTTGCACTAAAGCTATCAGCCAAGATGTTGGCAATATCTGTTGGTTCAGTATAAGTGGTGCCATTGTGCAGTAGCTCAGAGCACATCTGCGTATTGTTATGCAGATTCTTGACATAGCTAAAGAATGCCTTGTGGCTATCTTTAGCATGTGTAGCAACTTTGTTTTTGTAAATGGCTTTGGAGGATTTGATGAGGGATCTCAGTATTTTGTTGAGATTTACAAGGGAATTTTTACCGTCTTGGAACTTTACCCTTTTCTGCAACAATTTTTTTTCCTTCTGTTGTAGAGTTTGTTAATAGCAGGGGACCACTAGACTGGCTTCCTTTTTTGGAGGACCTGATCTTGGTTCTGTTTGGTATGGTCTGATCCATGCACTTGTGTAAATGCTCATACAGTGCCTTGGTGTATGGTTCAGCAGCCATACACCCATTACCTATTTGCATGGATGACATGAAGTTTGTCACTTCTGTCTTTAGAAGCTCAAAATTGGCTTTGGAGAAGTTCTTCACTGTGGTTTCCTTCATGGGGGTGAGGGTGGGATTTGGATATCAACTGTGATTAACTTGTGGTCAGATCTAACCAGGGAGGAGCTGATTACTAGTGTAGAGCAGCGGTCCCCCATGTTTATAATGACCAGGTCGAGAATGTTTCTACCTCTGGTAGGGATGAAAATGAGTTGGTCCAGGGCGCTGGAATTAATGAATTCTAGGAATCGTTAGGCAAATGAGTTGGAACAGGAGTAATTTTCCCAGCTAATGGAGGGGTAGTTAAAGTCTCCCAGTATAAGGGTATTAGGTTGAACTTAATGCTTTCCAGAGTGTTCTGAAATGTGTAGTGGGAGTCTTGGGACATTGTGGGGGATCTATGGCAGGGTACAACCTGGATTGCAGTTTTATCCAGTGTTAGTTGTACCTGAAGTATCTCTGATGCATTGTGTTGGGCAATTAGTCTGGAGGTGTGTGCATCTTTTATTTAGATGGATAGACCACCGCCTTTGGGGCTTTGGTCCACACCTCCTTTAGGGCTTTGGTTTAGATTTAGGGGCCAAAAGGTGTGATATGCATTGTAGCCTGGTAGCACTGGGGTGCTCTCTGGGGCCTTGAACCAGGTCTCTGTTACTGCACAGAGGTCAAGGGAGAGAGAGAGAAATGTGTGTATGTGTTTTGCAAAAGAACACCGTAGAACAGTTTTGGTTGCCATATATCTTTTTGTTAAATGCAGAGGCATCCCTAAAGATGTCTTGGCTGTAGGTGATTACAGGTTTACTATTTAGAACAGCTGTGTTCAGTTGCATCACATTAGTTAACTTATTACCTGCCCTTCATCTTATGCAGATATTGTGCAATTAGTTTTTCTATCTGTACTTTAACATTTGGTTTTAGCAACCTACGTCAGATCCCACATCCCTGTTCGTCTAGTCAAGCTTCCCAGGTGCATCCAATTGGGCATACATAGCCTATTTGAAGAGGGCCTTACCATTTCCTTCTATGGTAGTCACTCCTTTATCACCTCCATGCCTCATTCCCCTATGTTCTGTACATGTATACTCTCTGCACACTACACAGAATCATTGGTGGACTATAACAAAGGTGATCTGGGAAGCCACCGAAGGTCATAACCAATAAAATATTTTAAAAGATTTTGGTATGCTCTGTACTGGTAACTCACTGTAGTTAGCTTATGTGCAGACTGTAACAATTATTCCTTTAATTGATGTATGTCTCTGTTCAGTTTAGACAAATGAGTTAAAATAGTAGACTGTGAGAATTTTTTCCATTTACTCGCAGTGCCTACCAGTTGTGCATATGGAACACAAACTGGCACCACTACTTACTTTATTGAATTTATTAGCAAAGAAAGGTTTCTTAGCAAACTGAAAATAAGGAAACAAACAAAACAAAACAAAATCAGCCCTAGAGATAATCTGCACAGTGTTTTCCCATGTTTCACTGGGAAGGTAGTAGACAGAAATTCTATGAATATTAAAATAGTAAACTGGAGATCTTCAGACTACTGTAGAGGGTCACAGAAATGAAAGATAATATGAAGATAAGTGTTTATATATACACCAGGGGACTACATGTTGGCTGTGGATGAAAGCAGCTTGCCATTTGCTTGGTTTATGCTATGTCTACTTTTAGTGTGTTAAACTCAGTTGAAACTGGCTCTTATTTCACAGCCTGTTCACAACGTTGCCTGCTGTCATGCTTTGGTCTGTGCCTCATAAACTTGCTGTTTTTCTGGAAGGTTGAAGGTTGTGTGTCAGGCCTGGCAAGCTGGTACGTAAAAAATCAACTGCCAATAATTAGCGGACCGGAGCAAACAAACTAAATGTTGAGGGCAGGCACTGGATTAAAGAAACATGTCCCTATAAAACTATTCCCACAAAAGATGCAATGGGTAAGTAAGGCATCACTTAAAAGCATTGTTTATATTTTAATCATTAAGCCATTTAAAAGTTTCTCACCCCTTTCTGTTGCAAATGATAAGCTGCAACACAACCTTTGGGTTCAGGCAGACTGTAGATTCTTGGTTAGCCACACTACATTATGAATCATGGCTGTACATTCTGAGTTTACTTTATTTTCCACTTGCCTTCATCTTACTTGTTTGCTTATTCTGTAAATGCATGTGGAAACAGCATCTGATATAGTATTGTAGAGAAAGTTAGATGGTAAGATTCAGAATTAATTAATTAAAAATTTACCAGTGCATCAGGTCCCAGTTGGTTGAGGTGTTCCTACCTCACCTCTCCCTGAAAGGCTTGTAAAAGCACAAGTACGGAAGACTTTTCCCACCACAGAACTTGTTTTAATAAGGTCAATATCCACATAAATACCTTGCCACCTGTAAACCTAACAAACTGGGTCCAAAAAGCACTGGTGAATGTCCCCATAACTCCCGCTTGTAATTCTGTTTGGAAGGGTTAGACTTTCCTGTAGCCTTCTTTCTTCCCCAATTAAGGTAAAAACAGCGTGCTTTCTACTGTTCAACAGACAAGCGTAGTGTGCTCTGCACCTCCAAGCAGTTCATTTCTCAATAAACTAAGTGAAACAAGCATGCTACAAAAGGGAACTGGAAAATGAGTTCTCTGCATTGTAAATTGAAAAGCAGCCAGGGAACTGTGTAGTTTTTAACAGTAGGACCTAGGAACAGAGTATTGGGCATATAAAAAGAAACAAAAAAACATGCTTGTAACTCATACCTGCACATGCTGCCTCTAGGCATTTGCTTTACTGGTTTAGCCCGGTTCAGCCCTTCACCTCCCTCCTCTCTCAAGTAATCAGGGGTTACATAATCACCTACCTGACCAGCCATTTTCAAATTAACCAGTGCACCAGGTCCCAGTTGGTTGAGGTATGTTCACATACTTATGTATTCAATTATTGTTTCTTTATCTGAGCTCAGTGTACTAACTTTTTACTGCATTTACTCGCAAACTGAAACCTTGATGAATTAAGGCATCCTTATTGGTACAGGCTGCTACAAACTACTCTCAAACTGCTGTTAATATTGTATCCATTTATTGTCATCTGCATTGACTTAGTGGTCTGTCCTGGGTAGTGTAGCATTGATAAGAGACAGAAATAATGAATATTAACTGAGCCCTTAAGGCAGATATATAGGAAAGTGCTGCTGTTTGTTAATACTAAAAGGTGCACGTGGACTTGTTTGATAATCATGTATACCGAATGTTTGAATGATTAACTCTGTTCTTGGTATAGTACTAATAATCATATCCCCTCTCTAGGTGTTCCTGCCACAACTCCCTCTGAAAGGCTTGTAAAAGGATAAGTATGGAAGACTTTCCCCACCACAGAACTTGTTTTAATAAGGTCAATATCCACTTAAATACCTTGCCACCTGTAAACCTAACAAACTGGGTCCAAAAAGCACTGGTGAATGTCCCCATAACTCCCGCTTGTAATTCTGTTTATGCTGGTGAGCATTAGGTTGGAAGGGTTAGACTTTCCTGTATCCTTCTTTCTTCCCCAATTAAGGTAAAAACAGCATGCTTTCTACTGTTCAACAGACGAGCATAGTGTGGTGTGCACCTCCAAACAGTGCATTTCTCAATAAACTAAGTGAAACAAATGTGCTATAAAAGAGAATTGGAAAACGGGCTCTCTGCATTGCAAATTGAGAAGCAGGCAGGGAAATGTGTAGTTTTTAACAGTAGGGCCTAGGAACAGAGTATTGGGCATATAAAAAGAAACAAAAAAGTGTGCCTGTAACTCATACCTGCACATGCTGCCTCTACTCATCTGCTTCACTGGTTTGGCCCCACTTCGCTCACTTCGCGCCCCACCCTGCCCCCATATCCCACCCTCCCCTGGTAGTACTACATTTATATTACCACTGGCATGCCCCCTTAATTAGCTAACCAACTACATGTGCTCCTTGAACCCAGCAAACTCCTAGCACAATAATACACCCTCAATCCACCCCACTATCCATATTAACGCACCCATAGCTATTCTATTCTCTCTAATCTTTTATCCACCACATACACTCAATACAGACCCTACCCTAGTAATTTACTATAACTACAGCTAAAACACTAATGATGCTACCCCTTAGTACCCCTGCTATTCATTCCTTATCACCTAATCTTCTATGAATATGTATAGCATCTTGAAATCCAATACCCAGACTCTCAAACAGATCTCCTATGAATATGTATAGCATCTTGAAATCCAATACCCAGACTCTCAAACAGACACCAACCCAGCATTTAATAAATTTATCCACCACATAACCATCCCCTCTCCTAATTCCTCGCCCTCCAATTACCATCACCCATCTAAATACAGCTACAGTAGCTTAAAAACCAAAAGCTACGGAAAAATCATAAACAATTTTTTAAGACTCATAAGCAACTTAAAAATTAATCTTATGAAAAATGGAGACATCCACCCCAACCCTGGCCCATCCACAACAGTAGACCCAAATACACCATCTAATAACCCAATATGTACTACCCAAATTAATAGACTTCTAAACTCATTTCTGGTCTGTCATCTCAACATCAGAAGTCTAAACAGCAAGATCCATAGGCAACATGAACTCTTAGCTGTTCATTCCCCAACATGCAATACAATGGTTTCACTCCTATCTAAACGGTAGACAGCAGGCTATCTTATGGCAGAGCTAGCTGTCATCCTAACTTCCTCTAACCCTAGGTGTCCCACAAGGGTCCATACTAGGTCCCCTTCTTTTCTCTGTCTTTGTCAATGATCTGCACATCGCCATCTCAGGAGCCACCTGCATCCAATATGAAGATGACTCAATGCTAATATGCTCTGCCTCCTCCTACACAACTTCTAACCCTCACCCAGGCCACTTTCAGAACAGTAGAAACATGGCTAGCTGATTGCCGCCTGCTTCTAAATCCTAACAAAACCAAGCTACTACTATTCTCTCCTAAAAGTAGAATTCCTCCTCCTTCCTTCAATGTCACATCTAGCAATGACACCATTATCTCCCCTGATGACCATACAAAGCTTTGCGGCATAATAATAAACAACCTTAAATTTGATTAACGTGTCAGTCACACTATTAAGTCAGTCAACAAAAAATTGGCTCCCTGTACAGAGCCAAAGCTTTCCTCAGCCCTCTAGCTAGGGTAGGTACTGCAAGATCAAAGATCACAACTCCTCTCTATCCTTATGTATGCCTTCCTCTACTCACCAACCCATCCAAAACCAATCTCAACAAATTATAAGGATGGCTTTTAGGACCTGCTATTGCCAGAACCTCACTCTCTCTCTCTCTCTCTCTCTCTATATATATATATATATATGTGTGTGTGTGTGTGTGTGTGTGTGTGTGTGTGTGTGTATAATATCAATGATGTCTGAACATTTTAATGGTACCATGATCTTTATCATTACATTCATGATAAAAAAAACCTTTATGCTTTTAATCTATCAGCATATTAGAGATGTGTAAATGACAGCCTCTAAGACTTATTTAACATATTTGTTATTGCAGTGGAAATGTATGAATTTTTAAACTGATGTAATTTCCCATAAGAAAGAGAATTATATATTTTCAATTTGTAGCTAGCTTTAAGGATACAAAATTATAATTTTGAACTATGACAGTTCTATCCAACTAAATTTTTTTTTTTTTCAATTCTAGGCTAATTTAATATATATCCGGTCCACTAATGATTGGCAGTACATTTTTACATGCTGAGTTGCCAGCCCTTGACACAACCTTCAGATAAAGTAAATGCAAGCAAAAACTTATTTTGACTAAGCAAATAAGAAAAAGCAGAGCAGAACAGATCTTGACGCCTTTTGTTCTTTAATGGTAACAAGAACTTCAGAAAACATTTTTAGAAATGACACTTCAATAAAATGTGAAAAAAAACTGAATATTATCTAAATGATAAATACAACCTTTGAGCTAAGGTAAGTCAAAGGTAAAAAAAAACACACAATATCAAGTTAATTAGTTAACCTAAAACTGTAAAGTCTTTGTAAAAATAGGTAGTGGTTAGGGGGTTACCTCAACCACCGCAAAGTAAGCGTAATATTCAAAGCCTCATTTAGTCCTGGGAAAGCTTGCATTGAAATTATCCACATCTATAAAAAATAAATCTACCTGTTCCAAAACTAAGAAAATAAATTTCTGGAACCTTGTGCATACTTGAATGTGTTTACCTAAAGCATTATTTGTCTCTGTATTAGGTATGGCTGCAGTTCCAAAATGCATAAGGATGCAGAAAACCCACTATTCCGACTAAGACTGAGAATATTTCTGAATTTATTGACTTACTACTTAATCCAATAGTCCAAAACACACCTTTCTATTTAAAGGGTGTTTGGGCTTTTTTAAATGAACTATCTTAACCAGCCAACACATGAAGATAAAATTCTTGTTACGTTAGACATTGAATCACTTTACACTAATATCCCACACACTTAGAGTCTTGAATATGTTAAAACATTCTTACATAGCTATTCCACTTTCTCATATAGTAAAATTGAAATGATTTGCAGCCTGATCTCTTGCTATTTAAGTGCATGGGAAGTCAACACCCTGGTTCATCTACCAGGTTTTCAACAAACCAGACTGCACAAGTTATACATAGAGATGACATAGATACTCCCATATTATTAGTAGAAATTACATTTTTATTTAGGAAAGCAGAGTTCTCTGCAGTCTTGTTGTGAATAGAATTTATCCACTGCCATTGTTATAGAGTATTGTTATGAATAGTTCTGCTTTGAACTGAACTGCCTTGCATACCTATCATGAGAGAACTGTAGTTTGGATGTTCAGTTTTCCACTTCTTATTTGTTTAGACCAGAAACCAATTTGTGGTTTGGAATTTCATTTGCAATGGCTCAAACTATGTTTTTCAGCATTGCAACTATACAATGGTTTCCATATTTTTTTTTAAAATGTCATATAGCATCAATGTTATATATATATATTATTTGAGTTACCTGCTATGTTATTTATGTAGGAAAGATATTGAGGAAACTGTCAACCCATATAAAAGAACTCTGTGCAGCCATATGTAATAGAGAGACAAATAATGCTTTAGGTAAACACAATCTAGTAAGCACAGGGTTCCAGAAGTTTGTACGACATGTGGGTACTTTACTGGTGTTTCGTGAGTTAAAGTGGCAGTTATTCATCAATGCAAAGGTTTTCCCAGGACTGAATGAAAAAAAAAAAAAAAAAAAGTAGGTAGTTTTAGTTTACCCACTACAAAGCACACACACTATTCTTATTCACTACAGGTTCACTAAAACAATTAACTTGAACTGACTGACTGTTTTATTACTTTACCTTTAGACTTAGCTTAAAAGTTGTATTTATCATTTTTTTCATATTTTATTGGCTGCTTACTTTGTACCAACAAGGATATTTAATGTACTGCTTACCAGTTGTATACTCATTTCTAAAAATGTTTTCCTTAAGTTCTTGTCACCATCAAAGAACAAAAGTGCTCAATACCTGCTCTGCTTTCTCTTATTAGCATAGTTGGAAGTTGTTTTAGTTAGTTTGCACATATATATATATATATATATATATATATATATATATATATATATATATATAGTAAATATTACTGAAATTCAGAAACAGATATCTGCCATGAAAAGATGGAAAGGAGGTTATTGCAAGCTACCATATTGGTTACCTAAATCATGCACAGGTATTTCATTGTTTTTCATCCACCATGTCAAAGAAATCTTCTGATTGTTTACTGACTGTGGACTATACCATCCTCCAAATGCCAGTGTTCCACAGTCTACAGCAGGCACCTTGTGAATGGTAAAGTTTGAAATCACTTCTCCCCCACTGCTCTAAGTTTCTGTAGGGCATTATGATGTTGTTATCCATGTCTATGAGCTGCAATACGTGACCTTCTTTCAAGAACTCTGTCAGTGATTATATGTAGGGTGTTTGCGGAATTAATTTAGGAGTTAGGCATGCAAATGCATCAAACCATACTCAAAGTGAAGAATAATACAAAATGTCATAAGATAAGACTTATTACTTATCCTGTTACTTATATTGCTTATCAACAACTGTAGTGCCGTACTTCTCAATGTATAATTACATTACTTATATAATGGTTAGTCTTCAATAGTATCCACTGAAGAGTGTATATAAAGAGAAATAGAATAACTTCTTAAAAACCCATCAAAAGTGCTTTTGCAATGATGTCTCCATTAATACTGATATACAACAACATATATACTACATGACACAAAATGCTCTCTAAACAACTGAAAAACTACTAACAAAACACACTCGGGGTTTACGTCTTGAAGTAATACATCGTAAATACTTTTGCAGCTGTCTAGATCCCAAACAGTCATTCTCACAAACTAAATTATAGTGGTGAAGATGTTGAAGGGCAGTTACAAGCCCTGACTCCTCTCTTATACCCTATGACTGTACAACCAAAAATTTCATAATGCTCCAATTTTAAATGCTGGCTGCAGATCTGTACACTAGTCCTGAAATCTAGCATATCTGGACACAAGATAATGAAGTCAGCAGTTGTAAACATGTACAACACAGAGACAGACAGACAGATGTAGCACACTATTGTATGTAACTATAACTAGTTTTATCTACCGACTTCAAAGCAACTCTTACTGTACAGTTTTATTCACAAAGTCACATTGTTTTGCCAAATTCTCAACTGTACAAAAACCTGCTGTAAGCCTTTACAACATGCTAACAAAATGTAAATGGCACCAGTGTTTTAATCAAACCATTTTCATTTAAGCAGGAGTAAAACAGCATCCAGAAACATTGCACATTCCAGTTGTAATCTCCTTACAAATTATCAGCATATCATTTTAAACCACAATATCTTTAGACGTTTCAGACAAAAGATGACCAATACAAATGCAATAGCTACTCAGATATACTGTTCATTTCAGAACTGTTTAAAATAACTTTTTATAATCCTTCACCTAGCTAATTAATTAATTAATAACCTAAGAACTACACATATGTTTTATGTATCTGTTTGCACATCCCAGAAAAAATAAAAGTACTTATATCAGATATTAACCTTGCCATACAAAGTCCCCAACTCTGTAATGCTTTGACAGGCTTCTATCTTGTCATAATCTGCATGTTTTGAAAAGTTAAAATATCATAAAATATGGCAGTGTAAATATTATGGAAGTTGTTAATTGCATAGTAAACAACAGCCTTATTACCTGCCAAATGTTAAGCAGATAAGGATGTAAGCTGCTACTTCATCCTTCTATTAAAATGTCCCAAGTACCATGGCCCATGTTCTCCTCCTTAAATGATGAAATTCATTACACAGAGCATGGTACAGCAACCCTCTCACTACTCTTTCAAAGCTGGAAATCTTCATATAAACCATGACAGTTGCTAACATGTAAAAATTGCCAAAACTGTATAAGCAAGGTAACAAGAGAAATAAGTTATTAATTCTAAAAAATTAAACCCATGTTGAGAAGCGTTACTGCTTTTATGATACTTCTATGATATTCTGAAACATCTTGATGCAAGTCCTGGGATACCAACAGTCATGAGTGAAAGTGCAGTGTATATGTGTGTCTGTCTGTCTGTCTTTATATACACAAACAATTCCAAGTCTGAAGGCTCTCAGAGTATCCCCTTTTCTCAAACACATGCCAGTCTTGCAGTTGGTATACATAAATTCGGGTAGGTGGTGTATGGGGAGGGCTTGCACCAACATGAGGGTGCAGGGTGGCTTGCACTCCCACAAAAAACAAATTTGCTAGAGAACAACAATGTTCAGCATTTGTTATTCTCTTGTATTTTTATATATATTTATTTTCTTGTATTTCCAGGCGTGCCAACATTAAAACAGAGAGCTGATTTTTCAGTCTTCTGCCCCAAATTTCATATTTGTCTTACAAAGTGGCAGCATTCTATCAAACACAGCTATAGGGTCTATCCTGGTCTATTCACCTCCATCTGTAATTGCATTAATTATTGTCATAATGGATTTTCATATGCCACAGCAGTTATTTATCTGTAAAGTTCTTATCTTTTATGAAAAAAATCAGGTCATCCTACTTGTTTATCAGCCATACTGAGTGGTTACAAAATCAGTGATACTTGACCTCATAAAGGAAATAAAAGCAACATGAAAGTTAAACTCAGACAATGTAGACACCAAAGGACATCTAGAGTATCAGACGTGTAAATTTGTAAGTGCGAGGGATGTATGCTTGGTCTGTATTTATATTATATGCACTTTCTGCATATGTATGTTCTGTGTAAAGAATATCACATTGCCTTTCAAGCAGCTTTCAGCTTTTGCTGGAAATATTTACTCTACCATAAGCATAGCAAAGTATGTTCCTAAGGTGTTTTATGCTGTCAGCACTTTGTAATACTGCAAAATCATTGAATTTTCTGCTTCAACAAAATTTATACTTGAAGCTTACAAATTCCATTGTCTGCTTCTGTGCACTGAAGTAAAGGCAGTTAATGCATAAAGCAGTTTCAATCTGAAAACATAAAGGCATAAGTTATCACTGATGCTTGGACGTTACTATATTCCATTTGAATCTCTAACTTGTCATCTTTTGTAGCTGAAATAATAAATGATTCTTAATCCTAATTGGTAGTAAGATATGAGTGCTATTCATTAATGTGCATTACTGGAGAATAACATCAAAAAAATGGGCTGAAATGAGCTTCAAATATCATCTTGAGTTTTCCAATATTAATGGCCCAGGAATGTTCCAGAATACATGAGTCTAGGTGTTCTGTTCTGTCTGTGCATGGCAACACCAAGATGTATACACAAAAGGCGGCACCTGAGGATAATATATGCTAACAGTGCACATTGTTTCTTAAAGCGGTTAATTGGAATTAACTATCAGAGGGCAGGGTTATAAGACCAGTTTAAAACTTTGAATAGCATCAGAGAGACACAGGCAGCTTAGAGTGTATGTTAAGACAATGAAACACACAAGGGATTATGTACTTTAACATTTGTAGTGCTTAGCGTAAAACAGGATATTTTGTTTTGGACCAGCTTATTTTTATGGTGCATGTATAATAGTTGTCATAGCCCAAACAACCATTTGCAAACACTCTTCCTATTCTTTATGGTACCAGTTAGAAGATCTGAGAGTTTGAAATTGGTCCATAAATAATATATTCATTCTGCAGCATTCCATTTGCAATTTTCTCTTTTTTTCCCTAAAAAAGCAAACGAGATACTGCACTTTCTCCATATGGAAAACCTAGAATCTTATAGCCTCTATTAGGGTTAAAGATAACTCTGTCTGGTATGCAAATTTATCTGACATCCATTGATTACTTTATTCAGTAGATGCAGTCCTACAGTTTATTCTCTGGCATGATGACGGCATATCATTTACACTGAGCAGTACCACTAGTGACCAGCACGCACAATCAGAACAATGAAGGCTTTCGCAGATGTCACATGACAAGGAAGACCATATTAAGTGCAGGAAATGAGTAGTGCAGTCATAAGATACATGTGACTGGGGGGGTCACATTTTGTAATATGCACTTCTACCAAATCAAGACTTTTGAGATCCAGTTTTAGCAAAGTTTGTAAAACTTGACTGTCAGCTTTGGTTTTGATGAGCCTTGAGTTTCATCTATAATGGACACCTAGTTTTCACTGAACAGTTTTTATTTTGTTTAAAGTGTATAGTGGTTTGCTTGTTTGTTAAGGTGTCTTTGTTTTTGCTAGTTTTACTTTGCACATGGACACTAACTATGTGAATTCATGTATGTGCTAATAATAATTTCATGTTCTGTCTTTCCTTTTAAATACCTCTCAACCTCACAGAGCAAGAAATCTAGACAAAGCTACAAATAATGGGGAACAAAGACCCAAAAATAGGTACACTTTTTAAATATTGCTCTTACAAACTTAGAAAGTTAATAGACTAACAGCTTTTGCATTAGCATGAATTTTCTGAATGAAGTCTGAAACTTAAATGTCTATTATTTTCTGACTTCAGTCCTAAATGATTTGAAATCAGTTTTCCAGAAAACCACAATTTTATGAGAAATAGACCAAAAATATGAGACAAAAATTAGAATATTCTGTGAAAATCTGGACAGTTGATAGGTAATCGTTAATATAAGTAAGGGTGGGGGACTCTATTGGGAGAGCTGTACTTACCCATGCAAAAATACTTTTTTGTTCTATTTTTCTTCATTCCTGATATCTACATTTTTCATTATATTTGATTTCATTTTACTGGTTCCTCTTTGAATTTCCTGCATGCCCATTGGACTGGATAGAATACAATTGCCATATTATATAACACGGTTGCTTTTAAAAGTGTATGAAAGCATAACTGTCTCTAAAATTGCTGGACAAACATGAGAAAAGTTATACTTACAGTGACTAAGGCCAGAATAAAGTGGTCATCTTAGCATTACAGTAACAAATTTTCATAAAGCAAAGAATTCAACTGACATGTACAAACTGGCAGTGCATAAAGAAGCCTGGGACTTGTATAGCAAGAAAAAAAAACTACGAAAATTAATACCTTAATCAGAAAATTAAAATATGAACAATGCAACAGGTAAAAGGAAAGATGAAGTAACATTTTCTGCCACAGTAGTACACTCATTTTAAATTTCATCACATTTTGGCCAACAAAGAAACTGTAAAAAAGAAACAAACAAAATCTGTAGACTGAATTACAGGAGGGCCAGAACATCCTATAATCCCCATGAAAATATATACAAACATTCACTGGAAATAGCAGAGTCACGTTATATTCATGCTGGACAGTATCCAAAAATCAGACACTTGTGCAAAAAAAAAAAAAAAAATATATATATATATATATATATATATATATATATATATATATATATATATATATATATAACTCCAAAGTCTGGTGTACTACAGAAACATACTGAAAGAGGAAGTGTTTCAGTTGTGCCTTGGCAGGCAGCATATATAAGGATCGCCTCCAACCATTTGTTGATAAGAATGTAGTTTTCTCACAATTCCTCTATTTGCCATGGTGTCCTTTCTGAATAGTCATCTTTCACATAGTGGGACAGAAGGAGTTGCTTGTTCTAGGTTTTGAGATTTGGGGAAGGGACTCCCAGGAGATCTGCCAGTGTAATAATTTAGCTCAATTCCCAGAAGTTTCTGTGAAGATATTCTCAATGTCTACCTATCATGGAGACTATGTCATGTAAGTGGTAAAGAAAAGGGTGAAGATACA
Source organism: Protopterus annectens (assembly GCF_019279795.1). Classification (NCBI taxonomy): domain Eukaryota; kingdom Metazoa; phylum Chordata; order Ceratodontiformes; family Protopteridae; genus Protopterus; species Protopterus annectens. Next base: position 384,313,376 of record NC_056749.1, read on the forward strand.
AAGCATGCAATAACCACGCTTGGTGATAAAACCAGCATTGCCTTTATTCATAGGATAGTAAAGAATAAGGTGCCAAATGGGCTTCAATATAGACCCTCCAAAATTGGAAGAATAAAGGCAGCAAGCCCATTTCTATTGTTTTAAGAAAAAAAAAGTATTGGACATTTAACCCAATAAACTTAAAGATCCATTCAACACATGTACTTTTTGTTAGAAAAAATGATCAACTAATTGTTTTCCAAAAGTTGAGTATGATTGATTTTAGCTGACAAAGCCTCCATTCCATTACTTTTCTACCAATAAAGGATCCCTAAAACGGAGTTTTAAACTAAGTGCACCTTGATTATTGAAAGAAATGCCTTCCAAAATGCCTGCAAAACAAAAATCCGTATACTTCTGTATGTAGACAGAGAAAAAATAGAGCAACATATTGGATGAAGTATCAAATCAATATAAAAAAGAAACGGTGGTCTCCACACATTTTGTAAAGTCAACAGCATGGAAATTCTTTAAAGTCACTAAACTCCAGTCAAATTATATGCCTGCTTGCATGACCAGGGTAAACAAATAACTGCTGAGTTGGCACACCTGGCATATTCCATTGTTCATAAGCAGCCAAGTGCTCTCCCTGCCATTAGCAATGGCTGTTACTGGCACATTAGAATAGATAGAGCACATAAAATGACAGAATACGTTATTGCGATTGAGACCATGATGCTTTCGAAATGGAGAATAGTTGACTTTGCTGTACATTATCAAAGGCTTTGCTAATTTCATGGCTCATTATTGAAACACTGGCACTTTTAATGAAAAAAAAAATCTAAATATTCCTCCACATATCCACAACAGATAAATATTAGGCCTTTTCTATAAAACAAAGTAGTCATGGCATGCAGTTTTTAAAACAAGGAAGTTGTTTACTCTTTTAAATAGAAAACTCATTAGTTATTTAAGCAATAACCGATGACGTGGTGTATTATATTGAAAACTTACCCACGGCTGGTGTGGGTTAATCATGAGGGTGAAGCCAGAGTGATTAAATAAAGCCAACAGTGGGTACATTTCAATATACCACAACCACGGAGTCGGTTATTGCTATTGTACAATGACATTATTTAAGAAAAAAATCACTTACTTTTCTTAAATAATGTCTTTGTATAATGGCACTGTACTGTTCTTCCTCATGTGGTGGTATTCTGCTGCCTTGTTTTGATGTACAGCGCATGCGTATAGGACTTGTGTTCACACCCAGTACATCAATGCTTTGAAAAGGAAGCAATGGAGAAAAGAAAGTCTTCATTGCTCCGTTTTTTTTTCTTTTCTTTTTTTAATTAAAAAAAAAGTTTCTGCTACTTTAGGGGTAGGAGAGAGAGAGAGAGAGACAGAATGGAGAAAATCCAATGAAAATCAGGTACGTGTCTTTAGTTTTAAATAATGTACCTGATTTTCTTTGTACTTCCTCCATGCTGCCTCTGGTATGTCCGGACTACTAATTTTTTTAAATTTTTGTTAAAAATAAATAAATAAATAAAAGTTATGGAATATACGAACAGAAAGTAGTCTAGTTGGCCGGACCTTTTTCCGTTGGTATATTCTGGGATTTACAACGGGCACGCTGGTTGGGCTGGCCAATCAGCATGTTCATTTTCGAATATTAATGGACAGTCATTGTATAATTTGATGCAACTCTCAGGGGAATAGTACATAGAATGTGAGAATGGTTTTGGTGTTAACCATTTCCTTCTTTGATACCAGCAGGCATCCCCCATCTATGAATTCATTTTAATTTGGGGATTTCAGTACAGTGTATAAAAGTACAACTAACTCAACAAATTAAGAAAGAAATGCTAAGGAAAATTGACTAAGTTTTGGAAAAAGAAAAGTGAGGTAATCCAGAGGGCTCCAGTGAAAATGGGTATCCCACATGTGAACCAAAGGGTGACAGGACTATGAACAAACGGGTCTATATCAGAACACCGAAAGTTCACATTTTCGAATGTTCTTACATCGACCCCTAATCATCGAACGCTGACATCGAACATTCAGAACAGCAAATTTTTTCCTAGGGAAAAATTTGTTGTTCCAAAACACATACACACAACATAAGCACACCAAACAAACAGCAATCCACACACATACACACAAAATCTTACAGCTAACCCTGCACTAAACTGTACAAACACCACTAACTATCCACTTAACTTAACCCAAACCCTAACCCTAAGGTCCGTCACTATCGCACACTCACCTCACCTGCGTCCTAACCCTAACTCACCTAACCCATGCCCAATCGCACACTTACCTGAACGCGACACGTAACTTTCCACCACAGCCCTGAAAATAGTGAAATGACAGAAACGGACAACCAAATTATTTCCCTAGGAAAAAATTTGGTTATCTGTCATTTCGCTGTTTTCAGAGTTCGCTGAATAGGGGTCAATGCAAGAACATTCGAAAGTATGAACTTTCAATGTTCTGATATAGACCCGAACAAACAGTGCACAAAGGATTAGTGTCAAGATAAAATCACTTTACCTAGCTGATCTAGGAGACCTTTGTCTGTTACCCTCCCTGTGGGAGGAATAGACATCTTGTTGAAGTTTCAAGTAGTTTATTCATTTAAGTAGGTAGATGGATGAGCGTTCTTGTTGTAATACATTACCTTCAAAAGGTCAGTTTTTTAAGACAAAACTTAAGTATACCTCACACTCTACATACATTTTTTCCTCCTAGTTGTGCACATCCATGAGCTCTGTAAAAAATGAGCACTGTGACTTGTTAACATTGTAAACTATTTCAGTGGAAGCATGTATTGTTCAAAAATGGGAGTAACCTAGTATAGGTCTAAGTGACTACCACCCCTGCATATACAAAGGTCTGTCTCTAAAAGGTGGAAGAAGAATGGGGACTGGTCACATTAATCATGTATATTAGTCTCTTATAAGCAGGTGCTGTAACCTTTGTTGCTATACAAAAGAATATTAGCCTTTCTTAATGTATTTCAGGATATGAGCCCCAAAAAAGTGGGCACAGCTTCTCATATTACATATGATGCAGGCACTGATGAGGATAAGTCATACTGGAAAAAGTTCTGTAATAAAGCTTTCATAACTGACTCCAAGAAATATGAGCCCTACTGAGGCAGACATGGCCTCTCATATTACAAGCGTTACAGAACAGGCTAATAAAAGTTTGGCGACGGCCCTGAAAAAACAGGCATTTTCAATGATCAAACCACTCTATTAAATGGACCTGATTAAGATCAGGTGAATGTGTTTTCTTAAGTATAGTTCCTATAGTGGTAGTTCATGGTGTGTTGTCATGTTTTGTTTGTTAAAAAAAATTAACTAAGAATGAGGTTCCACAGGATGCTAACCTTGTAAACCCTCACTGGTCCTTCAGGAATATTCAAATAAGGAACAAATATCTAAACTTTGGGATTGGCTCCTTGATTTTCCATCTGCCAGGTTTTCCTCCAGTCAGGTCCTTGGACCCTCCCACCATTTTATGTAACTACATTTAAGTAACTGACCTGTTGAATGTAATATATCAAAACAAGAACACTCATCCATCTTCCTACTTAACTGGATAAACTACTTCAAACTTCACAAGTTATCATTATTCCTCCCATAGGGAGGATATCAGAGAGAGAGAGAGCCTCCCAAATCTGCTTGTTAAAGTGATTTTATCTGGACTAATCCTTTTTAACAAGATTTGGACAGAGAGGATATGCTGACAAAAAAAATAACAACTTTGTTCAAACAGAAAGGAAACAAAGATGCAAATTCATAAAAGGTTTTCTCAAGGATGAGGATAAGAAAAATTATGTTAGATATTTGAATAATGACCACAACGTCTTCCCCTCCTTGAGGCTGGAGGAAATGTTTGAATTGGGGTTGTTGGCTAGACTTGTAATGGTATGTAGACTTATTGCTTAGCACTTGCATATGAGCATATATGTAACTGTACCTGTGCCTTAATAACTGAATGAATAAAGTTATTTCATCTCAAAACCAAAGGTAAGATTACCTCCTGTCTTGCAAAAGTTACTGTATTTACTGAAATTGAAGGCCAAAGCATTTATTTGAAATAAATGATAAGTTAAACGTTGTGAAGAGCTATTGTCTTTTGTGTTTGAAGTATGGATCTTAATGACTCCAAAATGTATTTCAGTTTTATTTAAGGCAGATAAAATGGACCAAGGGAACTTTTTCAATATGACCTTGTTCCATAATGGCAAAATGTTTGCACTCATACAGCAAATTTAGGCAGAGAGTAGCATTATTAATATGTACATCTGTAAAGAAGATGCTGAAGAAAGGTAGACTAAGAACTGAGCCCTGTAGCACCCCAGGGGTAACATCAATTGGTCTACACAACTACCTTGCTACCTTTAGCGTTTTGGATCAACCCTAAACATCAGTTAACAGACGTAATGACTGTCCATGTTGTAATTCTGAGATCAATGAGGTGTTTTATAATTCCTAATTGGAAGATAGTGCTGAATTTATTAAAAATTCCTGTGGATGTTATAGGACAGAAGCACTAATTAAATTAATTTTGTTAGCAAGTGGTGCTTTTTTCCTTGTTTTACTTGCTTTTTAATACCAGTCCTGCAATTGTATTTTGGTAGGTAGTACTTAATGCCTTTATGTAATCAAGGTGGACTGTGAACATACCTAACGCCTCATCTTGGGCAGCTGTTACCTCTGTGAAAATGATGCTAGATTTAATAGCTGGAGCATGCCCTTAAACTGTATTGCTTCATATCTAGAGCAAGAAGCTGTGTGTGTCCTTTATAACAAGTTCTCTAATGATCCTTTCCATAACTTTGCCCACAATTATGTTGAGATTGCTTTGTCACTTCTGGGGGTTCAATATATCCTCTCTTGCCACAGTACTGTGGACTGCTGTCATAGTTTCAAGATACAGCCTGTGAAAGTTTTTTTTTAATAGGATGCAATGTTCTTTGCTAAATCTTTTTGTATAACACCGAGTAAATGCGTGGATGATACCAGCACCCATTGATTTTGTTTAAGAATATTTAATTTTGATCAGACATATGTTCAGAAAGGTCGCCCTTCTACCCTAGTCCACTCATGGAATTTGGAGCTAACGTTCTTTATTAAAACACTGGAAGTGTTTTTGGTTCATTGTTTATTCAGCTAGTGACTTCTACAGCATAACTATCATGGAATATTCCTCCTCAGTTTCCTTAAGTAGCTACAGAACACTTTCTTTTTCCTTTTTACCTTTAGGTATAACCTCAAAAGTGACATTGTTTGAGTGGCTTGTGTCTGAAAGTAGTTTCTGGTTGAGGATAATAAATTATTTACATACAACATGCATTATTATAATTTTTAACTAACAAATCTCATATTATATTTTAAAACAAATGAACCCTCTCATGATATTCCCTCACTTTTATAACATGTTTCTGCCAAGGTACTTGCTTGTCTTATACAGCATTCAGCTATGACCTTTTCTTATTGAGATTGATAGTATGTCAACTTTCTGATGCCATATACACTCCAAACACCTTCAGATACCAATGCACACACCATCGTTAAAGTGTAATATTGAAGCACCCTTTTTTGTTAAGGTTAACAATACTTAGACAAACATCCACACATAATACCTTTAATTCCATACCTCTAAGACTACCATTCCTTCATTTTCTGCATATATGTATTCTTACAACACTTATCCCCATCAAATATACCTGAACTACCAGTAACAAAAAACTACCATAGAATAAACACACACACACACCAATCAGCATCCCCATCACCTTGTCACAAACATACACCAGTCCATCAGCACTCCAATCTCCATCAAACATCACTGGCTAAAAACCACAAACTTGCACTTATAAAAACATACGCTCCCACCACAGCAATATTACATTTTATAATTTCAAAATAAATTATCCATACATTATAGTTCTTAACCAATTAAAAGACGGAAACATTGAACTAAGGCTAGTTCACTCCACTGAAGTACTAACCTCAGATACAATTCTCCACACCTCACTTCAAATATCATAAACTCAGAAACCATTATCCACACCTCATTTCAAATGTCATAACCTCAAAAACCATTATCACACCTCACTTCAAATGTCATAACCTCAGAAACCATTATCCTCACCTCACTTCAAATGTCATAACCTCAGAAACCATTATCCGCACCTAACTTCAAATGTCATAACCTCAGGAACCATTATGCACACCTAACTTCAAATGTCATAACCCCAGAAACCATTATCCACACCTCACTTCTAATGTCAAAACTTACTAATTAAAGCAGTCTCTACTTGAATAGGTACATCCAAAGACTGATCCACTCTGTGTTGTAAAAACTGGGCTCAAAGAAAACATTGTATTATTAACTTACATAATATTAACCTCTTACCCAGCAGAAATGACAGCTCAGTTATTAAAAAAGGAAAAGGAACCATGATTAAGGTTCACACTGACATTAAAATGAGATATAACACCTAAAAATGCAGCATTTAGTTTTTTTTTTTTTTAAGAAGAAGCCTTTCTCCAATTCTAGCATTACCACAAACCCTGACTAGGTCATACTTATAAGTATACAAAACTCTGTTAGGTAATATGCGCCTTTGTTAAAACTCAACAACCCCCCCTCCACCAGGCAACCTACATTTATGTCAACTACTACATTCATAATCTCCTGCTTACATGCAAGAATTATTGTATTCCTGCAAGAATTCAATATGGACAGGACAAAACAGAACAAAATCAGATTATTTTACTAATCTATATAACTTTCACAAGTTATTACATCTTATTTTCATCCTAATCTACCCCACATCATTGCTCATATTTAGACCTGCTGCTCATAAATTCCTTGTGTGTTTCCATTTTTCTTTCTAACTCCTAATTTAATCACCATGTATTTGCCATAACAATCTAAAAGCTCCCTCCTCTTAATACCCTTTTGCAGTGTATTCACAGCAAATAGAAAATGTACTTAATGCCTATAATCTATAGACTTTTCCCCTATTTTCTCAAAAAATTACAATATTCTGTCTTTTCCGCTATACGAATTTCTTCCCCATTAAGGACTCTGTCTACCCCATTAAAATGTTGGATAAGGATCAATCTCTGCCCTTAGATTACTGTACACCCCAAAAAACAAATGCACCAGCATGTCAATGCTTGGGTAGCATGGACAACTATACAACATTCCTTCTGCATATATCAATTCAAAACTGTAAAGGTCCAACCTAAACTAGCCGTACAAGTCAAAGCAAACTGATAAAATAAATTTCAGTCAATAATAAGCCATTCAAAACTCAACTGGGTTATACAAAAAAATTCTTAGGTAAACAAATTATACCAACATTGTCTCTCAGGTTTACCATAATGCATTATCTTCACTTAATGTTGCCAAGGTACTCTCAGATGTTTTTATACAGCCTACAATCAATAAATAAGTTATTCTTCAATCTTCTAAATTATTTGCACACTTCAACATTCTTTACTGAATTAAACCTCAACATTCATTATTGAATTAAACTGTTTTTCCTTTTATAACTTCTACATTTGTTATATTTTACTACGTATTTCACTTTTACAACTATAACCCACAGCTCAACTTTCTACATCTAGCTAAACTATTCTTACTTTTCTACTCCTCTGTAGCTCCTACCACTCTAACAATGTACCATTGTAAAAACACGTATGTACCTCCCAACAGCTTCATTTTTCCATATTACTGTCTGTAAAATATTAATTGTTATACTGATAAATGTTTAATAAACATCTTAATGTTTCTGTAATACTACCCATGACCTATCTTACACCTGAAACTTTGTACTGCATTTGTTACTACCTGGGTACTCTATGAAAATAGGGTTTGTCCAGCAGGGTTAACCCAGTCAATAACATGTAAACAAAATAAAAAAATAATTCAGTAAAATAAACATACTTCTTAGTTCATTAGTCTAACAGTAAATGCATTCTTTCCTCTTCAATCAATAATCCACTTCTACTAGTTTTTTCTCTTCCTTCATGCAAAGATTTTTCATTTACTTTTCCACATATTCATCACTGTCACCCCCCCCCCCGACTCACTCTATTAGATTTTTTTATGATGAATAGAAAACTGCTATCATTACTCTTGTTCCTAAAAGAACAAACCATTCTGTTCTAGATCACCCGTATCCTGTTGCCATTATTGCACAGTCACAAAATTTCTTTGAAAAAATACTGTTTGAGCAAATTTATAGTCTTTCTCCTAAACAATAAGAAGTTATATGTCTTTTGTTCTGGCTTCACAGCTGCTTTGTTCCAAGTGACTGACACTGTATTCTTTAACTTTCTAAAGGACCTATTTACAGGACTCATATTTGTTGATCTGTTAAAAGGTCTATGGTTTACCATATCCTTCTTGCCCTTAACATCATTCTGTGGTTTTCTTCATACTTAATCAAGAGGTATTATTATGGCAAATACAATAGTCTCTCTCTTCTTCAGCAGAATTTATGTTCAATGTGCTTCAAGGATTCATACATGTCCCTGTTTGTTTACCTTATTTATAAAAGCTCTGCCACCTGATCCAAGCAGCATTAATATGATAGTGTATACAGATAATCTTCTCTGTTTTTGGAGCATGTAGTAGCTTCAACAATTTGCACATGTTCTTCAAGAAGTAATTTTGACACTTGCAGTTGGATTTCTAATCATGCGCTGTTATTTCTTAAAAACAAAAAACAAAAATCTTCAGCACCTCAAATGCTTCTAAAAAGCTATATGTTCACTGTTTAGAACCCACATGAACTCAGTCAAATATTTAGAAGTCATCCTTGACCTTTTCCTAAGCTTTAGTCTGCCTACTGCAAAGACTTTCAAGAACAACATTGTTTAATACAAAAGCCTTAATATTTATCTGTTGTAGATATCTGGAAGAATACCTACATTTTTTCCATTTTGCAACAAAGTAGTCATGGCATGCAGTTCTGAAAATGAGGACATGTTTTCTCTTTTAAGTAGAAAACGGGTTAGTTATTTTGCATAGAATGTAAAAATGGTTTTGGTGTTAACCATTTTCTCCTTTGATACCAGCAGGCATCCTCCGTCTTTGAATTCATTTTCATTTGAGAATTTCAGTACAGCTTATAAAAGTACAACTTACTCAATGAATTAAGAAAAAATACTAAGGGAAATTGACTAAGATTTGATAAAAGAAAGCAGAGGTAATCCAGAGAGCGCAAGTGAAGACTGGTATCCCATATGTGACCCAAAGGGTGACAGTACTTAAAATACAGAGCACAAAGGATTAGTCCACATAAAAATCACATTACTTAGCAGATCTAAGAGACCTGTCTATTACCCTTCCTTCTGTTGCTGAAGTTTCTAGTAGTTTATTCAGTTAAGTAGGTAGATGGATGAGCGTTCTTGTTGTAATACATTACCTTCAAAAGGTCAGTTATTTAAGGCAAAACATAAGTATACCTCACACTCTACTTACATTTTTTCCTCCTAGTTGTGCACATCCATGAGCTCTGTAAAAAATGAGCACTGTGACTTGTTTTCACTGTAAACTATTTGTCCCAGTCCTAATAACTACACAAACACTCACAGACTTTTGATGACCTTGTGATAAATTGCTTAATAACATAAACATAAAAGACATAAAAAACATAGTGGCAGCGTTCCTGCTCACCCCTTGAATACAGTTAGCTAATGAAACAACAACAAAACTGTATTAAACATCAACCAAATCAACATACAGGCAGCGTCCCCACTCACCCATATATACAATAGCCAAAGACAATGCAGAGTACCCGCTCACCTTGGATAAACAACAAAGGCAGCGTCCCCGCTCAACTTAATTCCTAAATTTTCCATCCACCATCCTGTAGAGGGGGAACAAAAGAGGGTCAGGCCTGACCCTATTCTCTGCCCACCAGACCTTAAAGGGCTGTTCCCCCTCAAACAATACTTTTCTTCACAAGATCCTTCACCATCAAACCCAAAATAAGGTTAAATAAATCCAAACCGAAATCATTGAGTTGAACACCATCTGGTCTATACCACACTGGATCCTTACTGTCAAACTCTACATGCCGGACTGTATGTACCCCAATTTCTCCTAAATATTTTGCCAACTTAAAACTGACATACCTGCGAGGCTTCTCCATGGTGGCAAAATTCCGTGCCCCTTTCCATACCAACTGAGGAATAATCTCAGACCAGATAAAAACCATCCCCTGATACAGCCTCCGCAATGCAATCATCCCCGAATACATCCTCTGCAATGCTAAAATGTCCTCACTAAATTGACAAACCAACTGCTTCTTTGGTACCCTGCCTAAGTCATTGCCACCTAACACCTGAGGCAACCCCACTTAACCTGCAACCCATTAAATTCTTGCAATATCTGACTCCACCTTAGCCCTCTAACACCGTACCAAATGATTTTTAAGCCAAAATTATCCAAACCCAGATTTATGCCATTGGGTCTAACCTCCACACACCTACAGCCCAGAATATGAAGGAATGGCCCAAAATAATGATCCATCTCCGATCTAAAAGGGGTTTTAAAAACAAAGCCTCTACAAACTATTAAATATAATTCAAAAAGGCATTGGGTGTCCACCGTCCCACCCATTTGATTACTTCCACCGACCTACCTTCCTTAGCCAAATCCGATGCCCTACCCATCCGAAAGGAATGTGAAGAAAACTTATCTCCTTGCAAACCAACACTCCAAAGCACCCTTCTCATAACCACATTCAAATGCATGCCTGTCAATGCTTTACCATTCACTGCGGAAAAAAATAACCCTTGAATTCTACCCTTGCATGCCCCACACAACTTTATTCCCCAAACTACTGGACATCTCCAAGCTACCCCCACCACCTCCAAAACAATGGGTGACTCAATCCCCTCCTGATCTGTCTTCAAAGAATGCAATCTAATATGCACCACTCTTGGTAATATCAATACATCCTCCCATAACAATGAACTCAATAACTCCGACACACGAAACGCACCACAATACATCCAAACACTAACTGTACACCACAACACATACTCATCCAAACCACCACACACTTTACCCAAACCCTTTAACAACATTTTTAAAATACTTTTTGTAACCAGCCACCTCCTATTTGTGCTGCTTCCTTCAACTCTAGCCCACCCTTTTAACACTCTACTCACCACCTATGACCTAGTGAAATCCTCTAATCCAACCAACCGAATATACGCAGCAATGGGGGATAAGGCTGCCCTCACTGTTTGCACTGCCCTTCCCTGCCCCTTCAACATGGCTAGATAACATAATAGTAAATTCTCAGACCACACACAGTCCACATCAGGTAACTGCCACAAAAAATTGTCAAATTCAAGCAATGCCCTACTGTAGGCTCGTCTCGTGGATGCCGCCCATGATTGTTGTACCAACCTGCCAATCACTATTGCCCTATCTGCCAAATGCTGGGTGGAAAAACTGATGGATGCAAAGCCGCTTCTGGAGCCACCTGATGGAATCTGCAGAACTGAGAATGAGACAAACTATCAGCTATCTCATTCAAAACCCCAGGTACATGCAACCCTGTAAAATAAAGGTTTATCAGCAAGCTATGCAACACCAATTTCCTAAGAATAAATAACACGCGAGGTGCTTTTTTATCTCTAGCACTCTCACCACCACAAAATTATCTGAATGGAATACCACCCTCTGCCCCTCCAAACTATCCTGCCATACCATCAAAGCCACCCAGATTGGCATCAACTCCAAAAAGGCAAAATCCCATTTCAACTCCTCGGACCAATGCTCTGGCCATTGGAAAAGCAAACCATTAGCCTGTAAAATAAGCACCCATTCCCGACCCCCCCTCAGCTGCATCAGTAAACAACCGCAGTAATCCAATCCAACTGCCAAAATGAAATCCCATTAAACAGTTGTAAAAATTCCATCCACAAATCTAAATCCTCTCGTACTCTGTGGTGCTTACTCTTACGTCCTTTCAACAAAAATGCCACAGACCAACAAAATGTCCACCCAGGATACATCGCCCTGCACGTGAAGTTCAACAAACCCAACAATTCCATAACATCCTTCACCCGAACCTTAGGCCTAGACTTCACCCAAATGATCTTGTCCCGCAGCCTGACCATCTTACCTTGTGGCAAACAAAACAAACCCTGCTCTGCATTTACCATCAACCCCAAAAATTCCAAGGCCCTCGCAGGGCTCTCCAACTTATGCTTAGCCAAAAGTACCCCCAAGGCCTCACACATCCCCACAAACTCTTGCATAGCTACCTGCATCCCTTGCCTACCTTCCCCCACCAATAAAAAATCATCTAAATAGTGCATGGCTTGTTGATCCTGCCATATCCAGTGCAATGCTGAGCTAAACTTCTCAAAAGTAGCACATGCCTCCGCACATCCCATAGGCATGGCAGTGTCAAAATAAATGCTGTCCCCTACCACCATACCTAATAACGGACAGTCCTCCTCCCTCACAGGTAGCAAATGAAAATCTGACTGAATATCTATTTTAACTAACCAAGGGTCCTTGAAACTCCTAATGACCCAAACTGCATCATCCAAAGATGAATACATTACTCTAGCATCTTCAATTCACTGACTCACACACAGGGTACAATAAATGATGAATTAAGTGAAATTCACCCTGCTTTTTCTTTGGAACCAAACCTAATGATGACAACTTAAAGTTAGGGAAAGGAGAGTAACAAAAAGGACCTAACACCCTCCAAGCCTGACACTCTTTGTTAATCAACTCTTGCAAAATTACCTCCCTGCCCTTGACATACCTCAAATGTGTCCCCACCAATGCAGACTTAATTGAAAACCCTTTGGAAAAACCTTCTATTATCTCCTCCACTACCACCAGCAGTGGGTAATGCATCAATAAGTCCTTCAATACATTCACCTTAATAGGTAAATGGTTCCCCAAAACTCCCTCTAACTCCTGGAAAGGACCCTCCCCCCTTTGGCCACGAAAATTAGCCTGACCACACCTGCCTAACAACGCTGAACGGGAACTATTCCAACCTCTTACACCCCCAAAATGTGGTGCCTGACCCCCAACCTGACCCCCACCCACCCACATTGTGTAAATGCATGTGTCCCCATACACTTTGAGCAATTATGAGCAAATCTACAACCCACCCAGAAACACCTACTGGCATTAAAAGCCCAACATATCCTTGCACCTCCCTCAGATGGCTGAGATAATCTGCTACCCCCTCCACTGGTATTCATCATGGTGGACAGCCAAATGTCTGACCTCCCAATGCATAGATTTATCTACTGCTTAACGCTTGCAAAATCATTGGTCATACCATAACCATGCATAACCAGGCTTCAACCTCTGCACTTCCCTAATAGTTAAAAAATAAGCCAAAAGATGTAGAGCCAGCGAAGTCTCTCTTTCCAAACACACTGCCATATAATAAATGAAACCTAGGACCCAATTATCCCATGTCTTAGTACGAAACCTCCCTACCCTTTTGTGACCTAACACAGCCAATGCAACAAAGAGGTCCTTCCCATTAGCTGTCTCTGCTTCTGTCAACCACTGAACCCCATCTGCATCAATCAAGTCAAAAATATCGCCAAACTCCCCTTTCCAAATATTCTCCTTTACTATCAGATATATGTGTAGTGTCAATAAAATGGGAGCCCCTTCCTGTCGCAGGACCTGTGATGTCAACCAATCCCCCAGCCGTAAACCAAAATCAGACCCTACCTCATGAACATCCGGCCCTAACTCCTGATCTAACAGGGACAGGGTATCCTCAAAAACCCCTCCGCACTCGGCTAAAGCCTCCAAACCACTACCCTGTAGCCCCCTATGGATACCCTCACTGCCCCTTACCTCATCTCCCACACCTGCTCCAGTCTCCTCACCCCCCCAGGCTTGATGAATTATTACCTGCAGCTGATACGGGGGGATCATCACCTCTGTAGCCTTCTCCACTGATGCTGTCTGCTTGGCTTTCTTTGCCCTGGATGCCCAGGTTGTAGTCATCTGCCGCTTATGCATGGTCACACCCTGTGCGCTATTTGTTGGTACCTCAGCAGGAATGGCACTGAACAAATCTTCAGCCTGTGCTAAAATACTGACCCATCTCTGTCTTAAAGCCTCTGCCATAATCACCTAGAAAGAAACAAAGACGTTAATGATGATAAAACTTGGCACAACAAAAGTTACTCAATAACTACCTATTCTGCCACAAACCCATTCTCACTCCAGCCATACACACTGTAGTCACCATCGCCCTAGGTCCCTCTGAAATCCAAAAAAGAAAAAAAAAATCTTGCCTCATCATCTTGCCTTTATTTTAATGTTAATCCTATCTAAATCACCACACATACCTCTCCTGTCTAAGCATGCATCAGCAGCAAGCAAATTGTCTTCATTCTCACTCTTTTTTTTTTTTTTTTTTTTTTTTTTAACATATATATAGAAAAATGGCAGTCAAGGCTTGCCCGCACTACTGTGCATGCGTGGAATGCCGCACAACTTGACAAGCCCAGAAAAGCAGAGCATCCCTGCTCTGCCCCCTCTGCACTAGACCACCAGGAAACCATACCAGGAACAAGAACAGGACTCCGCCATCACCATGCACCACCACCGGACCACACTAGATCACCAGGGAGAAAATCAAACTGCCATCCAACACAACAAACCGCTAGACCACCATGGAAGCAAACCAACCCAACCGCCATCCCACACAACAAACCGCTAGACCACCAGGGAAGCAAACCAACCAAACAGCCATCCCACACAAGCACCATACGCCAGCACTAGACCACCTGGGAATGAACAAAACAACAACATCCATACAACCCTCTAACTGTATCCCCACTGAAACACAGCACAAACACACTAGACTACCATGGAACACAGCCATGCTACTTACCAATGCATGCCAACACTAGACCCTGGGGATGAATACTAGGGGGTTAACTGCTTGAAAAGCAAAGTGAAACACACTAGATGACCCAAATGATCCCCTTTACTTATTTATCTCTCTCTTTTTTCTTTTAATATGCATTGAGTGCCGCACCGGCGCCATTGCGCATGCACATCCGTCCATTAATGGTCAGAAGCCAGCCAGCGAATTACCACAAAACCTTCTCTATAGACTATGCAGCACTAGACCACCAGGGAAAGTTAAACAGTAAGAAGAAACTTAATGGTGCAGCACTAGACCACCAGGGAAGCTAAACAGTAGCAAGAAATTAATGGCGCAGCACCAGACCACCGGGGAACGTAATATTATACAACTTATAAACGGCGCAGCACTAGACCACCAGGGAAAGCTAAACAATAGCAAAAACTTAATGGTGCAGCACTAGATCACCGGGGAACATATTACGCAAATTTATAAACGGAGCAGCACTAGACCACCAGGGAAAGCTAAACAGTATCAAGAAACTTAATGGTGCAGCACTAGACCACCAGGGAATGCAATATTACAAATAAACCACACTAGCCCATGAGGGAAAGTTAATAAATACGTAAAAATCTTCCTAATAACCTAACACGCCACTTAAATTGCCCCTTCCACCCAAAAGCCGATGCTGCCAAGGCCTCAATTAACTGGAAAAACAAGCCCCACACCAGAAACAGACCTAACACTACATTTAACCTTCTGATATATCCGTTAGAAGGAGGGGAAAAAAAAAAGGAATCCTTAAAAACCCAACAAAGCTGTACTCACCTCACTGCTTATAACTACCCACGGCCTACCTTACTCACAACCTCAGGTCATCTGGGACGTGATCCTGCCTCACAAGACCACACCAAAATGTTTTTATTCACTCTGGATTTCCTTTCAAAAACCCTTCAAGCTACACTCCTAACACTACCTCACCTCCCTTCAAATCCCAACTCACTTAACCCTTTTCTAACCCTTCTCAGCCACCCAAATAACCTAGCACAGCTACCACCCAGCACCCCCCCATCCCACATTAAACAGTCCTATGACAAATTCGTCTGTGCCAAACTTCACTTCTCTGGATGCATGTATTGTTCAAAAATGGGAGTAACCTAGTATAGCTCTAAGTGACTACCTCCCCTGCATATGAAAAAGTTGTTTGTCTTCATAAAACAGAAGAATGGGGACTGGTCCCATTAAACATATATATGAGTCTCTTATAAGTAGGTACTGTAAACCTGCTTATAAGAACATAGATTATGATATCAGACAGCCAGTCTACTTTCTCATGAAATGAGAGATTTCACTGCAAAATTATACTAACTCTAAACTTAAATACATTCTGTCATTAATATTCTTAAGCTACTCCAGAAACTGACAAGTACTTCAGAAGACTTCAAATATATCAGTTTACTACCTTGCTGACATTAAGACATGCTATAGTAAACATCATGCCTTCGAATACATTTCATACTATATCCTCTTAGTTAAACTATTCCTCTTCACCACCAGCATATAAAAGCTCCTGTTTCTAAACTTCTGCCAGTAAAGATTAACAATAGTTCCAGTTCCTTCTAAAACATTAATTGTGCATAACAGCTTTTAAAACAACCTCCCTTTGTGTACAACACAGCCAAAGCAGTTTTCTATAACGTATCTCCTGCTGTTTGTTATTCTCACCATAGGGCAGCTTATAATAAACCCACTTTGTCTCCCTTTAGAGCTTATTGTGGCATGCATTTTCTGAGAATAAAAACTCTGTTAATGAAAGGTCTGTCTTTATTACTGACTTTAAAATATTGCTGCATTCCTTGAAAAATGTGTGAGTTTATGACAAAGTAGTGATCCTTAAAGTATGTGGGGGAGATTTGAAAAGTAAATCATACTGACCTGTAATGTCAGTATTTTTGCTTTTAGCCCAGGTTGTGATGTAATAAGAATGCACATTAAACTTTATAATGTTTTAAGATGCTTAGCTGAGTGAATTATTTAAGTGAGACATTGGAATGACTACAGTTAGTAAAATATGCTCTGCTAATTAAAAAAACAAATATTTTACTGTAAGGAGCATTTCTTTGTGATTAAACAGTAAAAAGTACCAAGCACTGTACTTTATAAATGGCACTATTTAGATATTGGGTTTTTACACAAATGTACACTAATTGTACGCAATTTCTATTCAAGAACATCCCTATGATGTTTTTTCTGCTTTTTAGTACCTCAGAAAGATTACATTAACTGTACATGTAGTCTGCACTTTGTGGTAACCTTTATGAATCCTCATTATTTAAGGCTCCAAGAAAATCATTAAGAAAACTAAAATTAGAAGGAATAAAGTGTTAATTATGACTGTGTTGTCTGTTCACTCAGAACAGTGTACACTCAGTGTAAGTACTATTGAATCCCATGGAGTTTTGCTGAACATGTGATGTTACAGCCATGACATAACACAATTTTTGACTGTCATTGTATATTCATCTCCTAAAATCAAGAGTTTTCTGACACGAGTGTGTCACTTCATCATTTTTTATGTACACAAAAAATAAGATAACAAAACTTCATTTATTGCATTTGAATATATTAAAGTGAAAGCAAGATTTTAAATGTGGAGAACAATGGCAGCTACATTAACAGCCAAGAACTGCAGACATACAGTGTTCATTTTTATCATGCCGGTATGCATATAACTAATGAGAATAGAACTTTTTGGATGAGTAAATTCATAAGCTAGGAACTAAGTTATCTCTATGGGCTACAGTCCATCAGACACTTTCTTTATACTGATAAATTTCCTTTACTTTATAATGAAACATTTATTGATAATTCCTATGATGAATTAGCTACTTATGAATAAGCCCCAAGACAGAATGTCCTTTTACCAATAATCTCTTTGACAAATAAGCCATTTACTGATAATCTTTTGAACTGACTCTTTACGGGTAATCCACAAGTCAAACAAAGGAGCATACACCAAAGTGATCATAACTCATACAATATGTCCATTACATCATATCCCTTAGGCTTTTTTTTTCTTGGAAAGAAAAAAGGGAAGAACAACATTCTCAAAAAAAAAAGGTATTAAGTGAATCAAGGTCAGTACTGCTCATATATTTAATCATTTGGTTAGTGAGTGTAACAAGCTACTTTCTCATATACTACACATATTATTCATAATACATTTTAGAGAGACAGCAAGTATTGCCTTTTCATTCCATGGAGTTATTTTAGCAAAGTTTGATTTAAACATAGCCTATTTTGTTCTAAAGCACAGACATGATGAAATGCATATATAAAGCAAAATTAGATTCAACATTTTGCTTCAAATATAACTGAAAAGCACAATTAAACAGTGTGTTTAGTAGATTGGCATGTTGCTAGAAAGAACATTAGGGAAGTGCTCTCTCTACAGAGGCATTTTTTTTCTTTGAAAGACCTTTTCTGTTTACAGTCAAGTGAAATACTTAATTACTATTCAGCTAAAGTTATTTTTCCTACAGTCTTTTGAAAAATGTTTTTCTTGTTGAGAGTACATGCATTCTTGTTGAGTGTACATGCATTTTTTTATGTCAATACATTGTTTTACAATATCTACTGTAATAGAAATGCGAGGCATTCCTTTTACGGGTCTATATTATATCATCGAACGCTTAAAAAAGCGAACGCTGATTGATCGACCTAATTTAAGCGAAAGCTTACAATCTCGAACCATCAGATCAGCGATTTTTTTCCCAGGGAAAAAAATTGCTGATCCAAAACACATACACACAACACAAGCACACCAAACAAACAGAAATCCACACACATACACCTAAAATCTGATACCTAGCCCTACACTAAACTATGCACACACCACTAACTACCCACTTACCTTAACCCAAACCCTAACCCTAAGGTCCGTCACTATCGCACACTCACCTCACCCGCTCCCTAACCCTAACTCACTTAAATCTGCCCTAACCCTCATGTCCACTCAATCGCACACACACCTAACCCGAGCCCTAACCCTAACTCACCTAAATCACCCTAACACTCACATCCACACAATCGCACACTTACCCGAATCCGACCGGTAACTTTCCACCATAACACTGAAAATACCGAAGCAACAGAAACGGACAACCAAATTCTTTCCCTAGGAAAAAATTAGAGTTTCTGCTGCTTTGATATTTTGCAGTTTCGCGAAAATAAGTTTGATCAATCAGCGTTCGCCTTTTTAAGTGTTCGAGGATATAATATAGACCCCCTTTTACAGAGTCATGTTCCCTTTTCGGGGTTATACTGATTTTATGAAACCCATTTCCAGTGACATTGTTTGTACTTCATTCCAGGGAAAGGGTGAAGCATCTGTATTCTAAAAGCCCTGGATTCTTTATGTTATATCTGATTTTATTTTTTATTATTACTTAGGTAATAGCAGTTTTAAAAGTACAGTATTAATGCACGTAATCCATATAATGGCTGGCCAGATAAACTTGCACAGAGCTCTTAGCAGTTAAATATTCAAAAGCAGTTTGCCTGCAGCTACAGGCATTACTAACATTTAATTTCTAAGCTACTACTTTGTTTCAGACTTTGACAGCTATGGCGTGAAAATGCCAAGTTAGATGAAAATCAATTTGCTGGCCACTGCTAGTGACAAATAAATCATTAAAAAATGCATTCCTTTTACAGCAAAAGCAAAACAGTTATTTTTCAAATGAATTTTTATCTGGAATTGTTTCTTTGATATTTTAGTTACTTCCTTCGAGCTTCCTTTTGCATAAACTTTTATCTTTGTTACAGCAGCTGGGATGACCTAGGTTGCTGGACAATGTAACAGTACAGCTAGCCATAACATCTGTCTCTTCAGCATTTGGGCAGCTGTAAGCACGGGCAATGAGGGGAATAATATCACAACATACAATATACCATTACAGTACATTGACTTTAGACTGATAACTACTTGAGTTATGTCACAATATGGCTGTGCTGTGTCATCAAATGTTACTTCAAAGGCATGAGCATACTGCCACTCCCAACATGTGTATCTGCCCTACTAATTACCCCATAACTGACTAGCACGTGCCAATGAAATAAAAATCTCTTACACTGTGTGCATCACTTACCACCCCCACAAAATAGGAGAAAAGACTTTGGAAAAGTTAATCATGTCTCTAGTCAGATGATATCAAGTACCTAAATCATTAAAAATCCTTGCTTCCAGAAAAACCTGGAGAAATGTAGACTGAATATCAGCAGTTCAATAAGGCATTAAGACTTACAAGATGTGCTACTATCCAAACATGTAGCCAAGAGAATCACTGGGGATTTATTTTTTAGTTACCATCAACTAACCACCTCATTGTAGTATTTAATGCAACAATGGTTGATTTCTCTTAACACACATATTCAGTGTGGTTCCAGGCTTTTAGTAGGAAATGCAGACAGAATTTAGGGAAGTTATTGTATATTGTTCAGAGTGGCTTGGAAACTGCTGCATCGCATCACCAATGACAAGACTTCCACCATGCAAAAGTGCATCTAGGGTGGGACATAGGGGATAGTCTATCCAGGTTCAGGGTATTAGGAGGCATTTATTTCTGTACAGAAATGAAATCCTGCTTTTGCAATCAATGCTGAAGCACTAGCATCAGTTCTTCATGTTTTGTGTACTTTTTAGCATATTAATTTTTAAAGTTTTTAAAAGTGGAAGACTTTTTTTTTTGTTCCTCAATCTAGAGGAACTGATGCTCCAGTGGGGAAACAGAAAGAGTGCTAAAAGGGAACAGAGAATAGACTGGTTTTCCTCTGTATCTTTGACTTGAAGGGCACAGGTCAAAGAAGTATGCACTTTTTTCCTGCTCTTCAACTTAGGGTTACAGGGGTGTCAGATCATGGAGTGGCATTTATGGACATGTCTGTGGGTCTCCATCTAAACATGGAGTCAGCTTGTTCTGTTCTATATGGAGTAGTATTATTCCTGTTTTTTCAAGATCCAGAAAACAAGCAGTGGAAGCGTATAATATTACAATATTTTCATGAGTATGTTACCATCTACATTATGTATATGTTAAACTCCATAAATATATATATATATATATATATATATATATATATATATATATATACTTTAATCGTTTTTTTGTGGCGTGTTTTTCCTCAGGCCACCACTAAAAAGAGTTCACTTTTTTGGGCCCAGATGGACTATCCTGGTAAACAAATGCTAATAAATAAACAAAGTTGGCATTCTGTTCTGAAAATCCCAAGTAGTGTACTGAGGAGGAAAGATCATTTGGATCAAAAGGATTCACACAATGAGCACAAGAAAATAAGTTTATAATAGAGATTGTATGTGCGAACTTTAAAGAATTGCCACCAAAGCTATTTGAGTTGAAACTAAAAAAGCAGTAGCAGTTAGAATTATTTCCTATAGATCCCCTTCAAATCTTATTTGTTATCAAATAACAAACAGCAAGCTTTCCTTCTTAGTAGCAGGATTTTTTATTTTATTTGGTTTAGTCCTTTTTAACAGGTAGATGAGTGGTATAATAGTTTTAGTAATGAACTCGTAGTTTATACAATTGCTAAATTGTTAAATTTACATTTGAATAACAGTGCCAAGAAACATCAGAATCAGACCACTATAATTGTCATTGGCCAAAATGTTGGCTATCAGCTTATCATTTTGGCCAAATAAAGAATATGTCACACAATTACAATACAGCCATGTGTTACCTCCCCCCATGCACTGCAACCCTGATCTCTCAGTACTTTTTCACAAATATATCAACTACACTATATAAATTAATAAGAAATGTTTTGTGATATACCATGCACATATTTAGAATGACAATGCACATTCAGATATTCAAATATTTATAGTAGTGTGGAGACCTGTTTGCATATAGTTTGTAAAGCTGTCTCTTAAAGTATATCTGCACATTGGAACAGCAGCCACCCCATAATGCATATTGCACATTCAGAAAAAAAGGAAAAGCACCAGTAGAAGTAGCAAAGATGAAATGTCGCAAACAAACAAATAGCGTATTCCAACTTTATTCTCCGCTTTCGTCGTAGACTTCTTCAGCATGATAAAACACTACAAAATACAAATGATTTAAATACTAAAACGTCTTGAACCAATCAATCAATTATCCAATAAAAAAGAAACAATTAATGAAAGTAAAAACTGAAAACCAGGTTTTTGCCTACATAAAATGCAATAAAAAAGCTGCACTATTTTTGTTAATGTGTAAATCACGATGCTTTAAATAACATTTTACATTAATAACATCATTCAACCCAAGGGGAGAATCAGATTTTAATCTGACCTGCCAATCTGTTTCACGTTGTTGTACAAAGTTTTTGTAATCCCCATCCCTCATGTCTTTCTTACAAACTTCTAGAATAGAAAACAGAAATTTCTTAAAGTTGGGACATACCAAAGAATGCTTGAACAAAGCATTAGTATCATCTCTTTTTTTGATACTATAGAGATGCTCTCTTATGCATGTCTTCAATGCGGTCGTCATGCCGACATAAAATGCCGGACAGGCAGAACACAAGGCAATATAAACAACGCCCTTAGAGCAACAATCTACATAACCGGGTACCGTGATGGTTCTGTTGAAGGAACTAACAAAAATGTAAGGGCGTTGTTTATATTGTCTTGTGTTCTGCCTGTCTGGCATTTTATGTCGGCATGACGACCCGGCAATTGAAGACATGCATAAGAGAGCATCTCTATAGTATCAAAAAAAGAGATGATACTAATGCTTTGTTCAAGCATTCTTTGGTATGTCCCAACTTTAAGAAATTTCTGTTTTCTATTCTAGAAGTTTGTAAGAAAGATATGAGGGATGGTGACTATAAAAACTTTGTACAACAACGTGAAACAGATTGGCAGGTCAGATTAAAATCTGATTCACCCCCCGGGTTGAATGATGTTATTAATGTTAAATGTTATTTAAAGCATCGTGATTTATGCATTAACAAAAACAGTGCAGCTTTTTTATTGCATTTTATGTAGGTAAAAACCTGGCACTTGGTTTTTACTTTTATTAATTGATTCTTTTTTATTGGATAATTGATTGATTGGTTCAAGATGTTTTAGTATTTAAATCATTTGTATTTTGTAGTGTTTTATCATTCTGAAGAAGTCTACGACGAAAGCGGAGAATAAAGTTGGAATACGCTATTTGTTTGTTTGCGACATTTCATCTTTGCTACTTCTACTGGTGCTTTTCCTTTTTTTCTGACGTTTGGTGGTGCACTCCTTTTGTTCTTTGTTATTTCAGTGCAAGCACCATGACGGAAGTAGCTGAGGATCCGTTACTTAATGTAACCATTCACCCGACACCTTCTACCGAAGCAAGTGGTACCAATTTGGGCAATCTTTTGATTGCAGCGTTAACGGAAATTAAAGACTCTTTGAAATTTTTGGTTACTAAGGCTAATGACTCTGAAACTGCCATTATTAGAGCCTCCAGTCCGGGGGGGTCTTTCCATGAGATGGAAACGGTGATTGATCTTCGGAATTCACCGTCTACTGCTAAAAACCTCAGAAAGCCTATTTTGGAAAACAAACAGCAACGCATCATTGGTCGGGGAGTATTTGGTAGTTTTCTTGACCGTGCGGACAATCCTTTTAGTGGCTCCGGTAGCA
Source organism: Protopterus annectens (assembly GCF_019279795.1). NCBI lineage: Eukaryota > Metazoa > Chordata > Ceratodontiformes > Protopteridae > Protopterus > Protopterus annectens. Next base: position 384,336,973 of record NC_056749.1, read on the forward strand.
GTTATAATGTTTTCAATGATGATGATTTCAACAACAAACGAGAACATCTCATCAAACTTTTAAAAAGGTACAATTCCATTGATCTAGAAAATTGTTATTTCAACCGGTGTATTGATTTAAAAATAATTCCTAAAGGGCTCCGTTTTTTTAAATGTCCAAATGGTGTGCATTTGGGCGACCCAATGTTTGAGACTCTTGTCTCTTTTTTTAATGATGCAGGGTTACGTTTTTTGAAATTACTTATTGAAAACAACTTGACTAAAATGGATGTACTTAAGAATGAAATAGTTAACCTTGAAAACTATTTCAAAGAAAGGTTGGTCGGGGATCAGCTCGATCAGCTTCTTAATTTTACAACCAATGACATTGAACAGCATTGTAACGACGTTATTAAAAGAAAGCATATGAAGTTGTCGCGTGATATTCTAGCTTACAAAAACAAAACGGCTTTTGAAAACTTTGCTGTTTATAACAAGTACAACAAACCTTTTGCTCAGAAGTTGCCTAATTTTCAATCCAATAAAAAACCTACATATAAAAAGGTTTTGGTGAGCGAGCAATCTGAAAGCATGCCTAAAATTCAGAAAGACACTAATCTTAGGGCTGACCAGGAGGGTTTGGCTACGGGGGATGAGGTCGGTTCAAATACCGACAAAGAATCTGCTATCTTTCCTGCTACTGACAAGTTTTCTGTTGATGTTGACAATGAGTCATCTGGTTCTGGTAGTAGGGCCAGAGTTGTTAGACCCAAGGTGGGTCCGACCAATCCAACTGTGACATCTGCATCTTCTTTTTTTCCCAAGAAAGGACAGTCGAACATCAGGACAGTTTTCACGAGAAGTCGGACCTTTTTGGGGTCCGAGTCATCGGGGGAAGAGACTTAATTGATCAGACAGATGGACAAACTGACAATTTTAATGTTATTAATTTGACTGATCATGTTTTTTCAAATGTTGATTTAGAAATATTAAAACTGGGTCTAAATTTTGTACCCAGCAATAGGGCCAATTACGTAAAGACAGTGATTGACATCAAAAAATATGCCAGAAAACTAAACTTACATTATTTAATGCATGATATCACAAAGGGCAACCAGACATTTATCAAACCATCTTGTTATACCCCTGCCTTGTCACATACCATTAAGGTATTTGAAGACATTTGTATACAAGATACTTACGAAATGTTGAATGTTAAACCTAATTTTTACAGTAATATGACTTCAGAAGAAAAAGATGCTTTACGAAATTTAAAAAGCATGACTGGTAAATTTAGGTTCATGAAGAGTGACAAGGGGGGAAATGTTGTTGTAATGACTCAAGAAGCCTATATTAATAGTATGAGAGAAATTTTAGATAATAAACATGAATATGATATTGTTACTCTTTTTGACATCCACCGCAATCACAGGTTGATTTACTCGCACTTGTATGAGGCTTTAATGTCCGGTGACATTAGTTTTGAGTTGTACGAGTTTTGTGCCATTAACGAACCTAGAATTGGTGTGATGTTTGGAATACCCAAGACTCATAAAAGTGTTGAACGGCCACCTTTTAGACCTATTATTTCTTCTCCACACAGTGTCACGAAAGGTTGTCCTTGGTGATTGATGCATTTTTGGGTCCTATTATTACTGAAGAAATTTCTTTTACTCGTGATTCCTGGCATTTTTTAGAGAAAATTAATCATTACAACTCGAGCGGTGTTTTTGATCCTAAAAAACACATTGTTTTCACACTTGATGTCATCTCACTATTTACTTGTATTCCTCACATAGATGGAATAGAGGCTGTTAGGAGTTTTTTGTGTACTTACAGAGCCAATTTTAGCAATAACATTATTTCCACAGTTTGTACATTTTTAGACATTATTTTACAAAATAATTTTTTTTTATTTGACGGAGTTTACTATCGGCAAAGAAGGGGCGTAGCTATGGGTTCTCCGGCTGCCCCCGCTTATGCCAATACTGTTATGGTGTGGTGGGAACATCAATTCATCCCACATTTAACCAAACTGTATAATGTTTCCTTTTATTCTCGTTTTGTTGACGATTTGTTTTTTATTATTGAAGGCAACCAACAGACTGTGGAAGCTTTCTTGTTTGACATTAACTCTTTTTCTCCATTTTTGAAGTTTGTCATTGGTGGCTCTGGCCTTAATGTCAATTTTTTAGATGTTTTTTTATTTTGGGACTCCCAGGAAAAGATGTTTCATAGTCGAATACATCGGAAGAAAACTTTTAGTAACGGCTATGTGCATTACCGTAGCGGTCATCCAAAACACGTGATGAGAAATGTTCCAAGGGGACAGTTCATCAGAGCCTGTCGTATGACCTCGAATGATGTGGATTTGTTGGATGAATTAAGATTCATTATTTCCCTTTTTTTAGACCGAGGGTACGACAGAGCTCTATTGATGGACACTGCTTGGGAAATTTATCAAAAACGCAAAACACACTACCCCTCTTTTTTATGAACCAATTTGAAAAATGGTTTTGAAATTTTTACAAAAAGTAACACTAGTAACATCAACCATTCTTTGGCATGCTGTTTAGAAATTAATTCTGATTCCAAGCGGTTAATGAATATGATAGAAAAAAACTGGAGGGTGATTAAAGGAAATTCTGACATGTTTGCTATTCTAGGTGATAAACCCATTTTTACACATAAAAACAATTACAGTTTGAAGAGGATTTTGGAAAATAACAACGGGGGACATTGCAATGAGCTTAGCACTAGGAGAGGCATGTTTTGTTGCCACAACTGTAATACCTGTAGGTACATTTCCGTTGGTCCTTACTTTTTTGTTAGTTCCTTCAACAGAACCATCACGGTACCCGGTTATGTAGATTGTTGCTCTAAGGGCGTTGTTTATATTGCCTTGTGTTCTGCCTGTCCGGCATTTTATGTCGGCATGACGACCCGGCAATTGAAGACACGCATAAGAGAGCATCTCTATAGTATCAAAAAAAGAGATGATACTAATGCTTTGTTCAAGCATTCTTTGGTATGTCCTAACTTTAAGAAATTTCTGTTTTCTATTCTAGAAGTTTGTAAGAAAGATATGAGGGATGGTGACTATAAATACTTTGTACAACAACGTGAAACAGATTGGCAGGTCAGATTAAAATCTGATTCACCCCCCCGGGTTGAATGATGTTATTAATGTTAAATGTTATTTAAAGCATCGTGATTTATGCATTAACAAAAACAGTGCAGCTTTTTTATTGCATTTTATGTAGGTAAAAACCTGGCACTTGGTTTTTACTTTTATTAATTGATTCTTTTTTATTGGATAATTGATTGATTGGTTCAAGATGTTTTAGTATTTAAATCATTTGCATTTTGTAGTGTTTTATCATTCTGAAGAAGTCTACGACGAAAGCGGAGAATAAAGTTGGAATACGCTATTTGTTTGTTTGCGACATTTCATCTTTGCTACTTCTACTGGTGCTTTTCCTTTTTTTCTGACGTTTGGTGGTGCACTCCTTTTGTTCCATATTGCACATTCATCAATCTGGTAACATGCAGAACTTGAAATATCTTGACAGCTGAATATGCCTACACATTCATTTCATGCTGTTTTAGATATGTAGGGGTTCTGTTCTCACTGCAAACAACTGGGGGTTAGGTGTGTATCCTTCACTAACCACTTCAGTCCTATGGATTACCAATTTTTTTGACACCTGCACATACTTACACATACATTTCCTGCTGGCCTCCCAACATTTTCACTAAAACATTCACTGCTGATGTCATCCACTATAAGTTGTCCTGCAGCCTTGTAAAACTCAGACTTGTGCTGTGGCACTTATGTAAAGTACAAAGTTCGCTAGTCTGTGTCCTTAGGTAGGAATTCTAATCTCACTGCAGTCAACTGGGGTGTGTGTGTTTGTGCACTTGCTTGACATCTGAGAGAGAGCATGTGGGACACCACTATTAGCATTTAATCCTCACCAGACACTACTGACTTCATCAGCTATAAACTGTTGTCTGACACTGTCCAAGTCAGACTTGAAGTGTGACTCTTGCAGTAAATATAGAGTTCTCTAGTCGGTGTACTTATGTAGGGGTTCTATTCTCACTGCAGTCAACTGGGGTGTGTGTGTGTGTGTGTGTGTGTGTGTGTGTGTGTGTGTGTGTGTGTGTGTGTGTATTTGTGCACTTGCTTGACATTAAAGGGAGCATTTTATACCAGCATACGGGGACACTGCTTTTAGCTGTTTTGAAGATGTGCAGTATTCACATCAGGGCAGGGTCAGACACTGGCCTGTACGCCAGGCACAAGTCACCATATTCTATATGATACAGATTACAGTGACAGGGTTTTTAGTCTATCCACATAGATCATGGCATGGTTTTTATGGCTTGTATTTTCTTGGTGAGAAATCATGGACCTTTTCTATATGGACACTAGTAATATCCTGGTTGTGTGCAACAGACATGTGTGAGCTCTTAATGCTAAATCCATGTCTTTTACATCTGTTAGCTGTCCTGACAGAAGTCATCAAGTGCATGCATGATGAGAACACTACCATCTTGTGAAACTTGACAAGGCCAAGCCATTTGACACAAATCCACACTTAGGCATTCACTCAACACTGTCAGGTGTGGCTATAAACATTTATATTACCAAGTGGATAGACCACGGGATTACATATATGGCATCTAAATATGTTGAAATGTGTGAAGTGACATATCTCTGGTCCAGTAATCAGTTCTGTACATCAGGGCTGTCTGCTAGGCCTTTTCCTGTCCATTATTTAAGTCATAGACATCAAGATTGACATACACATCCTGTGTCCAAACAGCTGTCTGGAGGACTACAGATTGTGAACAATCACTCATTCCAACTGCGAGATTAGTATAATACAGATAGTATCAACACATACCAAAGATTGCTGCCATAACCATGACCACACATGAGATGAAGCAAAAGCTTGGGCGGATTTCTTATGTTATGAAATCAAACATATGAACTATGGATAATGTAGACATCATACCTTAATAAGCAGACCAATTGGTATGTGGAGCATCCACCAGCATGTGGTCACAGTGATGAGAACTTCCTTGTATGTAACACAACTACTCAGTATGTGCAGGACATCCATTTCAAAGGCCATGATACCTCCGTAGATCATAGCTGTCATCACACCAGTAATTGAGTACAATGCATCCTTCTTCATGTACCCCACTACACATCTTCCAGTGATGTGTAAATAAAGTGTAAAACCTTTGCCACACTGAGCCGCTGCACATCTTATTGGCCATACATAGGTAGTCTTTCTGTTGTAAAAACATTACTGATTGATGGTGCAGAACACCCATCAATGTGTTACACCAGATGCATATGAAATTCCTGTTCCGGTGATACACACAGTACATACATAGCTGTTTGACAAAATTGATGGCATGGATTACAATCATGACAGTGTGGATTGTGCCATTTAGATGTCATGCACACCAGTCAACTATCCTGGATTTATCATAATGTCTCATACAGGTATAACAGTATCCCTCTTAAAACCTCCAGCAGGTGTTACAGTGTCAGGACAGTGTGCTTAATTATCCTCAGATTGCTGACATGTCATAATAGTTGTACAAGTGTGTTAATGCAGAACCTTCTATGATCATTCAGGATCACACATGTCAGAGACATGATATTATAGTGGTATTATTCTGATATTGTCCATGACTATGCATGTCTCTTTGATGTGCCTGAATGTTGCAATAGACACCACTAAGTTAACACAGCTTCACAATATGCACCCAATCCCAATTATATATTACATCCCTGATAGATGTCCTCTTCATTGTTCCCATCAACATGCTTATCTCATAAAGATGTATCTTCTCCATTATGTCACCTTGTCAGATGGTCACATAATAAACATTTTTACTGTGAAGTCCAAACTGTACTATGTTGATATATGATTAGTGTTCCTACTACAATTGTCTTCTGTTTACATGCACACATCTGCTGTACTCTAGAATGTTTCAACTGTCCTCCTCCTCTGTGTTCATTCCTGCAATTCAGCTGTGTGTCCCTATACAATACAAACACTTCCCCTGCCTGCTTATTTTAAATGGCAATCCATGTATCCTTGCAGATCATTTACCCAACTTTTTTACAGAATGGCTTGAATGGGTTTTCACATTACTCTGCACTGTAATACACTGTCCTGTGCTGTGTTTGAAATATATACATTACAATATGATTAAACCTTGGTAATCACTGTGGTATTTGTGCAATCCTGCTAACCTAGACTGCTGTAAGGGAAACAGGTTTGCTATCTGTGTTGCACTACATGTTTTCCTGGCTCCCAACACTTTTGCCTGCAAAGAAACTGCACTTGTTTATGTTTAAACACACTGCATGGCATGAATATGTAATATGTGCAGCTGCTCACTGCGCAAACATGTAAACTCTGTTTAGGCTTTGAGTGTAGCCTACATGAAATTTATTGAATCCTGCAAAATTACCTAAATGCACCTGTAAGCTTTTGTTTCAGTTTTACTTCTTTAGACCCTTCTTCTAGACAAAGGCTTACAACTGCTTTGAACAAAGTGATTTTGTAGTTTTCCGATTTCCTGTCTGTTTTTTTTTTTTTTTTTTTTTTTTTTTTTTTTAAGTAAAACTGAAGTTTGATGATTGATATATATATATATATATATATATATATATATATATATATATATATAAAATGAATACAGAGAAGACAATTTATGTTTTAATCAGAGTGTGATCTGTCTCAGATTTTAGCATGGAATTAGTTCAGCAATTGTCGATACATTACTATAGAAAGTATACATCCTCAGAGTGATTTTTGTCTGTCTTTACTGAAACTTGGCTTTGAGACAAACTGTTAAAAGCATTTGCATTGATAGGTATGGTAGGATTTCACATTTCAGGTGGAGATGTAGGAAGTGTAGAGATCAGAATGTATGAACAAGATAATCCATCTAAACTGAAAGGCTATCACCCAGGTTATCTATAGTCCTCAGGTTTTGAACTCATTGTCTGTTGTAATGTCAGTTGCTAGTTCTGTGACAGCACTCAGAATTAAGAATGCACAGAAACCAGTTCATCAATAGGACAGTAAAAATTCAGAGAAAAATCTTGCAGTTTTCCTTTCATTCAGTGTTGTTAGTTCACATATGCTGCCAGTCAGAGACTCAGTACAAGTTTTCTAGCAGAGTATAAAAATGTTCTTGTGCAGTATTTATAAAATGAAATGCAGTGCAGTATTTCAGACACATTCAGTGGGGACTTCATATAACATGACTGAAAAAAAACTGGGTTTTATGCTTTAAAATAATCAAATTAATGATATGTTTGAATTATACATTAAACATCATTAACTAGTCTTGATACTGATTCAAAACTAAATTTATTGAGACCAAGCTTAAAAAAAGGAACACCCATAGATATGCAAATTATGCAGCTGTTATGGATATTAGCTGAAATGCCAAATTAAAACCCATGCAGTCATATCTAGTAAGGGAAAGAGCACAAAATGCATATGGTATGATACCTAATGGAGACGAGAAATATTGTAATACAAAGACAAAGTCACAATGAACCATATAAATGTTCAACATGTTAATTGTTCAGAAAAGTTGTTTAAGATAAAGTTATTGTCAATATTCACCACCCAGAATCATTATTCTTTCAAAATGCTGTAACTTTATAAGCACTGCATGGAAATTTTAGGGGTCTAACCTTACTAAACTGGTTGAAGATAAAAATCATCCTGTGGCAAAAATTGTAATCTCAGAATTGTAACCCATTACCTCCTAAATTGTGTATGCTCCCCACTGTACCAATCCAGCATGTTTAAAGATTACTTTACTACGAAGCTATAAAACTTTCATTTCATCTGCATTTCCTTGAGATCAGTACAGTTGCCATTAGCTTTGAATAAGGCCTTCCTAAAGTTTACTTCAAAACATTCTCCCCTTTAACATAAAAGCAACTTACCAAAAGTTTTCCTTGTCTCGTTGCAACACTGAACTTCTTTCTAAATCCTTAAAGAAGGTAGTGTATAGTATCTGTACTTCCTCTCCCATACTATAGATTTTAGCCCCTCTAACTAAAAAGTAACTAAAATTATCCCCCAATGCAAATCATGTCCTACCTCTTTACCTCAACAATATCAGCCTTAAAATACCTGCTACTTAAATCTACCAACTCACTTTAAAATTCTTCAAAAAAAGTTTATATTTTCTGAAATATTACTGATAACTACAGACTGAGCATCCAGCTCAATGTAAAAACTACTAAAGGTTATTTCAAAATACACGTTATATTAATTAATTGAAATATGGATCATGGGTTACTATCTATATCACATCAAAAGCCTATCAATCTGGTCAGACACATTGTATGACTCAGAAAACTAGAAAATGTACCCTTCTCATGAGATACCCTCAAACTGTTTTAGAACTCCCTTATCAAGCTCTTATTTTACATACACATTGAAAATGCAGCATCCTCATTGGTTTCCACAAAACAGATATAACCTTAAAGTGTATTCTAGGGCACGTTTTTTCTCACTTTTTATCAATTATCTAATTCTAAACTAGACATCTTACACAGATGACCTTATTTTAAGGGATGAAGCAAATGGTTATTCTATTCAACCTCATCTCCAAAAGGTAAAAATAAAATCTTCATTTCATTTTGCAATAATGACCTACAAGTTAACAAATCCAAGTTATTGCTCAGAGAGGCACCCCAAACTCTTGACTGGCTTATCAGTATACCTCACTGATCTTTGGAGTAAACATTACCTTGATCGCTGTCCAAACCACTCAAACTCTTAGCTCAAGAAATCCGGACAAAGCCTAAAATAATGGGGGGACAAAGGCCTGAAATAGGGGATGATTTTAAATATTCTTCTTCTAAACTTAGAAAGTTGCTAAAATAACAGGATTTGTGTTAGCATATATTACCTAAAGACTACAAAGATTATGAAGTCTTAAGCTCAAATGTATGTCATCATGTAGTGAATTCACACATTTTATGAAGAGCATACCAACAATATGAGGCAAAAACCTATACTGTTGAGAGGTATTTCTGTGTCTAATCATCCACCATCCTGTCATACTTTATACTACTAAATGTTTAGAAAAAATAAAACAGACATAAAATTACACAATGTTTATCCATAAAAGAATGTACTAATTCCTAATGTAGAGCAAGCTTTTCCCTTTGAAGCCTGTTATCATACAGAACAGACAGAATTCACAGAAAACTATAAAATATGACAGTTTGAAGTATGAAATGACCCCTCCACTGACAACTGCAGGTTGTTATCATACTACAGCCTTTGTATTCCTAAAAGAACCTCCCTTTTCCCATGAATGTCTGCAAACTTCTCTTAATAACAACTTCTGGCCTTTCACCCTCAAGCTGCAGCTGTTATTCTCCTCCTGTTCCCTTAAGCTCCCAAATGATGATGCTCACAGCCTTCATATTACTTTATTTCAGCTCACTGTTTCACAATGCGGCTTCACTGGTCTACCCAAGGAGGTTAGAATCTGTTAATTTCTGCAGTCAGATCGTTTAACTTATTTTCTAGATTTGGAGCCTCTGTCTGTGTTCTCACACTATGCAAAGTGCAATCCAAAGTGAACATTGCCATGCTCTGTCCCTTTCCATATACTTCAGTAACGTACTAGTCTTCTTCATTTCAACAAAGGAAACACTGTTTATATTATAAGAAGTGTAGCCAGTTTGTCTAATAATATACTGCTGCATCATAAATTATTGGAAAATGTTAAACAAAACTCCCTTTAAAGAGCTACCAGGGTTCCTGCAGGGGTGCAAGTCCCATCATCCATATGCAGTTCCTTGACATTTGATTATACAAGACTTTATTAACATAATGATATATACATTTTTATATATATATATATATATATATATATATATATATATATATATTTTTTTTTTTTTTTTTTTTATTTATTTGCAGTTGGTTTACCAGGATAGTCCATTGGGCCAAAAAGAACCCGTTTTCAATGGAGTCCTGGGGAGAAAAGCTCCAAAAAACAGACAGATTAAGTACATACAAAGATTAGTACTAAAAATTATACAAAAGTAAAAGATAAAACATTTAAGCTCAAAATTCATGAAGCATTCAAAACAATACAATATAATGAGGGTTAATGTGAAGCAAATATGATGAGACAGTGATGTTGTTTTACAATAAAGAGTAGTTTTTCAGTAGGCACATAAGTTTTGTTAGGTAAAGTGAAGTATTATGAGTGTAAGAGAAGAGTAAGATATCATATATTTATGAGGGGTGGGAGCAAGAACATTCCCATTGGGACTTTAGATGTGTATGAAGAGATTTTTTGAACATGTACTGGTTGGAGGTGGTGCGTATGGATGGTGGGAGTGAGTTCCAGAGACGGGCTAGGTTAAAGGATAGTAAGTGTTTGCCTGGGGGATGGGATGGTTTGTGAACTTCTAGTAGGTTTTGATTGTTAGATCTTAAGACTCTATTTGGTAGGTGCATTTTAAAGGCAGAAGACAGGGAGGGACAAAGAGAGGGGTTGAGAATGAGCTTATGAGCTAAAGTCAGCTGTGTATATATGAGATGATTAGGTAGTTCAAGCCAATTTAGTTTTAGGAGAGAGGAACAGTGATGGGTGGATGATCTATGGCTGTTAGCGAATTTGGCGATTTTATTATAGCAAGAAGAAAGCTGGGGTGGATATGTATATTTAACACAATACAAACCACCAGTCTATAAAATAACAGTTTTATTGAAAGCAAAATCAAATGCAGGTTCCTTCTAATAATAAAGTAGGTTATATATACACACACACACATATATATATATATATATATATATATATATATGTATATACACATACACACACACCTACATATGTATATTTAACACAATACAAACCACCAGTCTATAAAATAACAGTTTTATTGAAAGCAAAATCAAATGCAGGTTCCTTCTAATAATAAAGTAGGTTATATATACACACACACACATATATATATATATATATATATATATATGTATATACACATACACACACACCTACATATGTATATTTAACACAATACAAACCACCAGTCTATAAAATAACAGTTTTATTGAAAGCAAAATCAAATGCAGGTTCCTTCTAATAATAAAGTAGGATGATCAAAAATTTAAAGTACGTTTAAGCAAACTCCCTCACAGCAGGAGCACAATCTTTTCTACGAAGTGTTTGAGCTTCTCGGCGTCTCTCTTTCTTCTGGTTTTCCTTGTGCAGGAAAGATGTCCTTGTCCCTCCTGATGTCTTTTCCTAGGTACATCAAGCAGAACTACTTGTTCTAGATAAGCCCGTCTGGTCCCACTCCAACCCACCCACCCCAGAAAGGCCAATAACTCAAAACTAGCCTAATTCAACGCTCCGTTTTATATCCTATTGACTGCCTTCATGAATAAACACTACTCTAAATAACACAGCAAGGGGCCTGCATTTTTTTAAAGGAATAACTATTTAAAGTGAAAGTTTTATTTACAAACAATTAGTACAACCTAGTGCAACCATTTTAAATAAAAATATTTTAAATTATGTAAATATTTTGTTAGTTTCTTATTATTTTGACATTAAAGTTGTCGAGAACCGACATACTTTACTACCGACAGATAGTTACAAAATGACTATATATAAAGTCCACCACATAAACTAAAACTATAAAGCAATTCCCTCAAGAACAATTTCCGAGGTAAGACACAACCAAACTTTATTATTCAGATGCAAGATATGCATTTACTGTACTGACCAATTCTTGCACAACTTTAAATGTTCCTTGAACAAATCAATGTACAACTAGGACCACAGTACATTTTACAACCAAACACAATGAAAATATTTCAAGTAAACAAGAAAATCCATTTCCACTTAAAGGAGATTTAATAGCAAAAATGTCAGCCCACTCAAAGAATTTAATATAGGAGGAGATAATTACTTTTGACTTTAAAGGTCCACACTTTCTGCAATCTTTGAACTCCATCTCAAACAGCTTTGAATGAAGACTGCTCTCTTACAGGTCCAACAGAAATGCACAAGCCTTTTTACTGAGGAAGGTTAAAAATTTCCAGATAAAACTACACACAGATCCCAGTGTTAAACCAGTGTGCTAACCTCACAAATATTTAATGTGAAGGAAAAGTTGAAGAAATAAGAATCAGAGAAGTAATGTCAGGCAAAGTTGCATGGTTATCCTCCTATAGTAAGTGTATAAAATTGTGGTAATCCTAAAGAAGTGAAGATTCACCTGGCTATGAGATAAGCAAATAAAGTTTCTGGTGAAAGGCACATCGCCCCAGTAGTAATGACAGTATTTTTTGAGATTAACAGCATTCAGCAAATTATATCTTGACTATAGTTAAAATGAAATTCCACACAAAAACTAGAAGCCTTGTTCCCTTAACACCTCACTGAGGCATAAAGCAATACAAAATGTTTACATTCTGTGTAAAAAAACTAACATGTTTTACTGAACCTCAGTGATGAGATCACAGCTGTTAACAAAAACAGTTTGAGGAAGACAGTGGTCTACAGCTGTATTTTAGACAATATAAAAAGTTGATATGTTGAGATGGTTGAGCTGAAAAGCTGTTTCAAAACATAAAAATTGACAACATTTCAGGCTGCTACTTTGGTGAGGAGCTTCACTATTAACATCACAGGTGCTGGTAAAACAGAGACTGAAAATGGCAGAGGACTTTTGATATATTTCAGTAAAACCTTCTGATATGTATGCTCCAGCTTCCTAAATGCATAGAACAGCTGTTGTTGCTGTTGTTTGTGATGAGCCTGTTTAACTCCATTGCCTTTAACAATAGGTGCACATCTTTTGCATGTGTATAGTGACATGTAATGATTGTAGTACATTAGTCAATGTTGTTGGAAAGCAAGAGATACGTCACTCACCAAGTGGAACCCAGTTCCCTTACAGTGACTGCAGTGCTACTGCTACATAACTAATGTCACACTTTCTCCCTGCTTCTGTTGCATTTTTAACACACTGTCTCCCTAGGAACTTCAACAGAATTAGGTAATGTGCTTGGTTATAGGAGCGTAGGTTCATAGGTGTTTATTAGGCTAATGACCACAAGGGCCTTTTTAAGCCTAGCCATGCATCCCAAATCTCTGATGCGTTCTGATACCCTTGATAAGTGCAAGCATAACACTTGACCCATTAAATTTGAAGTCGCCCTTTCAGCAACTGTTGTGCCAATTACTAGATATCTTCATTGAAACCACATTAGCAGCTGCATACACATCAAAGAGATAAGATTTTAACTGTGAGCTGTGACATACATTTGAATCAACTAGTAGTAAAAAAGTACTATATAAATCTCTGGAATATACAACTTAAAAGGAAGTCACAGAGTTACATACACTCTGTACTAACTACATATCAAGGTCACACTTGTCCGTAGAACATAACATATACAACACAGCAATAGAGCATTAAGCATTATTTTACAGTATCTGTATGTATATAGCCACATGTGTTCAGGAAATGAGGCAAGTGTGTATTGTATCCAAACAGTGAAATTTCACTAAGACCTGTAAACAGCAGACTGTTTAAAAAGTGTATGAATTTTGAGATATCATAAACAGACCAAAACCTAATAAAATATTGCATAAAACTTAAATATCAATTATACCCACCAAACATGGCCCACACACAAGCAATGTCGAAATAAACTAACACAGTGGACATACAAACTTAAATAAAAGTGTAGGTATTAAGACTAAGAGACTCATTTTTTTCCCTTTTCTAACAGTATGCTGATATGGGGACAAAAACATTCACTAAGTAAATGGCTTTTCTACAGAGAATGAAAAGTCGCACTGATATTTCTGCATCTTCAATACATGATACGTACTACTTTAAGATTTGTGAAATGAGCATATGTAGTCTTCCCTGGGCACACTCACCATGGGAAAGAGCTTAGCCTTGGTGAAATGTATAGACTGGTTGAAGTCACAGCACTGAGCAATAGTACCACTGAATTGGTGGCAATTTAATAATTTTCCAACCTTTTCTGGGTTGAATTAATGTCAGTCTGCTCCACAGATTTACAGTGATGCCACAGAATTTAAATATTCGGTCATACTCTCACACGTAGTATTTTTCTTAGTAGTGTAGGAGAAAAGGATTTCAAAATAGCCAAAAATGTTAAAACAATTGCTTTGATAACTTGCTGCTTGTTAATATCTGAAAAGTATGATCCTTTAATACTGTCAAACAACAAAATGCTGTCTGCAAAACATAACACGGGGAAACAACTTTGGTTTTGGATCACATCAGACTTCTGTAGTACAACATTTTTTCATGGGAGGAACTAAAACAACTCAGGGGTATTTCTTAGGGATTTACTGGTTACAAATTAAGAGTAACTGTTCTGGTGCTCAAAAGCACCAATATTCTGGAACTCAGTAAAAGCCATTCAGTTCAAAGGGCTAAATAATTATTTCTGCAGACAATAAAAAATAAATGTTTCAGTAAGAACACTGCCAAACAAATGTCAAGTAAACAGTACACTGATTCATGCAGAAACAAACTTGCTCTGAAGGTCTCAGAAGAGACAGATTCAGGCCACATACAAATGAGAAAAGCAGAACTTTTATGTTCAAACAGGGAAGCAGGTTGACACTATCCACATCAATTGGGGAAGCACGTTAACACTATACACATCAACTGCTAGATGCAACAATCAGCAAGATGAATGACATCCTTCATGCCAAAAGCTCCAGAGTGAGGTGACTGCAGCCTTAACATGCAAGACAGGCTCTGGTAATATGATTCTGCATTGCCCTTTACTTTTAATGACCTCATTCCATACTATTGTGAATATGAACCAGAGCATTCCTGGGGTGTAAAGAATTGTCATTACCGATAGTACCCTCTCACCCCAAAATGCTGTGGGAATGTGTATATGTGATTTAAATTCAGGTAAAACTATTTTGACAGTGCATATTTTATGTTTGTATTCTGTGAAATAAAATGTAGATATTTAGATATTTCAACTAGACAACTGTAAACATTATACCATTAGGTAAATGATTATAGAGACTATTCATCAGGAGTAGTTTTCAAAAGTGAAGCTTGAGAAAGATTGCTGTCCTTGCATACTAAACTTGCTGAAGAGTAATAAAAATGAGCCAGTGCCGTAACTCAGAGCTTATGCTGTTTGTTGATAGAATGTCAGTGCACTCTAATTTATTCATAGAAACACACTAGTTAACTGGCTTCTCCACCTAGCCTAAATATATTTATTGCAATTAACCAGTATGTTTAGCCTAATACTGGGTAGAAAGTGTCCAAGAAAGACTGACTTACGTTTAGGAAATATGTAAACAGGGTATTTTTTAAGGGATGTAAGATAAATAGTAGTTGGAGATAAGCGAATCCATAAGCAATATTATCAAAACATGCAGCTTCCCTGTGCTATCTAGTTATTTCATTATTGACAATTGTTTACTGGGAAAGCCTGACTGGGTCATAAAAGCCCATTTTCAGCAGAGGCCGAGGGATAAAAGCTCCACTTAAGACAGAAAATGAAAACAAAAAAAATACACATTACATAAGAAACAGCTGAAAATTATACATTTCAAAAATAATCAACAATATAGTAAAGTACAGAGATATACTAAAAATATGTTACAAAGACAACAATGAGAAAAAGCAAAGTAAAGCACTATATACAATTCTGGAGAGTGTCCTTTTGGCAATTCACAGTAACAAAAAGTAAATGCTGTGTTTAGTTCAATTGTAAATATTAAGGGAGAGAGAGAGATTAGTCCAGATTAGTACAAATGGTGAAGAGGTGATAGAAAAAGGTTATGTAAAGTAGTAGAGAGGGTAGGAAAGCCAGGTGAAGATGAGGAAGTGGAGATGGGTGGAGAATCTGTACAGATAAGGCTGGAGAAAGATAAAATGTATGTTCAACCAGGGGTATGTTGAATGACAGTGTCAGAAGTCTATTGTACTGGAAAATAAAAGCACATGATAGGTGACAGAGATACATTTTTAAGGGATAGAGGGGCTTATTAGAGAAAATCTGTTTTAGTGCACCTTAGTTACAGAGAACAAAGCTTATTACTGTTTCATTCAGTAACTTATATTTCCTTTTATTTTTGGCGTGCTGTCCTTTTTATTGTTATCAGATTTTTTTTTTCATTTTGGAGAATGCAGTCTCTTTAGCAGCATGGTGATGTAAGCCACACCTTTAGAAGCATGACTTAGGTTCATAGGTAAGTACTAGGCAATCACTTTGTATACCATTACAAAGCCTAGCCATAAAACCTTATTGAAAAGTTCTCTCTAGTCTCAAGAAAAAGAGGACAGGATAGACTGGAAGAGAATGAATTTGAAGCTGTGCATCCAGTTATTTAGGCTTATCAGAACTTTTTAAGAACTTTTGAATTCTTAGTGGCAATTGACCATAATTTGGGCAACACCCACAACCTGAGTCATTCAGCAACCAGCATTTGTTATCAGCCTATAATCCCCCACTTCACACCCACCCAGTCCATTTCTAAGGACGTAACTTGTAAAAAACCCTGATCATAGTGACTCTGGCCAGCAGGAGAAAGATCTAATTTCCATCAAATAGAGAGGGTGGTTTCTTTGGATCTATATTAGTTCACTGAAGTCTAACTTCAGTGAACACCCATTCAGGAGCCGCACTTCAAAAAAAATTGTGTCAGTGCTTCACTGAATTTACCAAGGGCAAAGAGGCAGTTGGCCAACTATTCAACTTTGTCCTTTTCTCCACTGTAGTGCGATCTCAGAATTTATATATATAGTTGGGGGATGAGGGGGCGAAGCCCCCCACTTGGGTGGGTTTGATTTAGTTGTTTGTTGGTCCATTGTGCTGCAGGGCAAGTGTTTACTTGCCCTTGGTATATTCAGCAAATCGCTGAAACGATTTTCATTGAAGTGCATTCGCTGAATAGGTGTTCACTGAAATTAGACTTCGGCGAACTTATATAGACCCGATTTCTTTCATACAAGGCATCCAGTGAAGCAAGCCTGAAAGACTGGAGAACTCAAAGCACACCTCTACGAAAAGGAGCACCAAGGACAAGAGCACTATTATGACCTAAGCAAGCTGATGAAGGACCATTCTCTCTATTTGTTTGTTTGTTCACCTTTAAGGACACCACTACCCTGTTGTTTTAATGGAATGTTTTTCTTTTTGAATTTTCTTTAATGGTTTATTTGAATGATTCTCCTCTACACATCCTTGATAATTGTTTTTAGGGATGGATCAGAGGATTGCTCAAAAGCATTGGGAATGAACACATTTTTAGCGAATAGGATAAGTTGGTAAAATTATATCTTCAGATGCAAACTATTGATAATGCCACTTGCAAAGGGTTGGAGAGGTTTGTCAAAAAGTCTGGTACACCAGCTCACTCACATTTGATCAGATCTACCTGGTATGCAAACAAATGGTTAGACTTCATGCCTGATTGGAAATAGGAGAGCATCTATCTGACGAGAGGCCACCACAATGCATGCACCCACAAGCCCATTGTTAGCAAGCATGTGTAAGCTGAATGTTTGCAGTTTTTATTAGACTGTAACAAAGCTCTTTTTCATCTCCCTAATAAAGTATTTTAAACTGCAACTGAGAATTCAGAGCATTGTTTGCTCAACATTGCTGTAATTTGGATTTTAACATTGTATTAGTCTTTTTTGTCTTCTTAATGCAGGTGGTTTACCTGCCTTCATTTCCCCCAGGATATGGGAGGCCAATTAATGCTGAGGTTGCACAACACTAGAACCTTAAGCCCTTCTCAGGACTCACTTTGTATCACTTGTTTTTAGTAATGTATGTACAACTAATATGGAAGCTGAGCAGGTGTTATATGATGTTAAGATACAGCAGCATGTCACAAAAGAAAGCAGCGGTGGGCAAATAATCATCATTTGCTGCTGCAATGCAGCAAAATAAGGAAGCTTTGCATTAAAACATTTCTACTAGCAGGAGAAAATGGATGTTTTGCAGTTAAATGTCCTGATTGTTCAGACTGAAACCTTATCTGAGAGTGACAGCTCCAGTTCTGAAAGTTCTCAGAGAGCTTTAAAACAATGCTGAACAGATGAACGTGGGATTTTGTTAAGAAATAATCCACCACAGAAAAGAGTGGAAGTTGATCCTGGAAATTTGTTAATATGAAAAATGTATAAACAACATCAGGAGAAAGAAAACAAGACACTTTTAAGACTGTATACTCTGCAAGTCAGAGCACTAACAGAGTGTAGAAATGCTGCAATCGCAAGGATCGCTTTCACTAAGTAGACAGAATCAATAGCAAAGTTGGAAGAGATTTTTTTTTTTTTGAAATGAAGAAAAAAAATTACAGAGATTTAAGTGGTTCTCAGCTGACCTCAACCAGCAAAAGTGGTGTCAAAATAAGAGAAAGAAATTATTAGTTTGCCCAGGAGACTGTTTGCACATTTGGTTTAGATTGGATCAGTGAAACATAATAAACCTGAAAGCACGCAGCCATATAACATCATAATGAAACTGGAAAAAGGGCAAAATGGCCTGACACTTGAATTGGAAAGACAGATGAGAAACCCCAAACCAATATTTTATATTTACATATTTAGAAGGAACAAATATGTCATTAGCTACAAATAGTTACAAATATTTTGTTTGATCTAAAAGTAAAAGTTTTAGAATATGCAAGCTGAGAGTGAGTTACTAAACTAATAGCCAAACAGTGTTCATAAATACTTTTGTAAAGGGCTCTAGTTGTTTTCCCCACATAAAAATTGTGACAGGTGGAGTATGTAGCCAAATATACTACCGCCTTCATTTGCAGTTGTATCTGCCTTTACTGACCACCAAAAGCATTTATGAACACTGTTTGTCTATTAGAAATAAGGACACTAACAATGCTTTAGCAAAACATGCTTTGGAGAGTTCTAACGTCAAGAAATTTGTACTTTTTTGTGCTGGATGAAATAGATTTTACATTTGCCACATAATTCAATAATGCCCTGGAAAACAAGGAGCTTAGATGGCAGGTTTTCCCTAGGGCAGATCACATTCCTGGTCTAAACGAGACCTTAAATGCTAAATGTCTTTTAAACAGAAGACTATATTATTAAACAGTTTGACAAGTATTTTATAGCAGGCACACATTTGTATGTGCTATATGTTTTTTGTATACATGTCAAGTATTATATTTTACATTTGATATTTTTGCCTTTAAGAAAATGGTGTATATATATATATATATATATATATATATATATATATATATATATATATATATTAATTAATTAGATGAATGGACATTTGATTGGTTTATTTGTTATTCAAATTTTGCATTTAAACTTGACTAATTGATTTACTGGTCAGTTCTGAAGAAGTTCATTGAAATTAAAACAAATGAAAGCGCTTAACTTTTTATCTGTGTGGGCAGTCATTTTTTTTTTTTTTTCATGTTTTTTTTCTGAAGTTTATTCTGGTTTTTGTGAATTTGGTGTTTTTCATATTACTAATTGGTTAATGATAGTTACAGAACTATAGGTTGTATAAAAAGATTTATAAAGTATAGGAAATCAAAAATGATGAAGTCATTGTTTGTTACTTACATTAGACCCAAACTTGAGTATGGAATAACAACATGGGAACCCTATAAGAAAACAAGCATGAGTAAACTGGAAGGAGTACAGCGGAAAAATACCAAGAGCATCCATGGATGAGAAAGGTTAAGTGATTATGAAAGACTAAAATATTTGAACTTGTACAATGTCTCTTACCGATATCTAAGAGATCTTATTCAGGTATATAGGGCAATTAGAGGCAACTCCCTCTGGGAATGCTTGGGGTTATCAAAAAGTAATAGAGAATCCTTAGACAACCTATGTAGAGTATTCTGTAGGAATGAGAAGATACCACCAAACAAATAATCTTATTAAATGAAGTCCTTAAACAACAAACTGCCCAGATTGTGGCTTTGCAAGATTCTGTAACATATATAGACTACAGGTTAACAGAAAGAGAAAAAACATAGACTTTCTTCATCAAGAAAACACCAAACTCATTGAAAAGATAGAGGACACTGAGAATAGAACCAGGAGAAACAAAATAAGAATCTATGGCATCCTGGAGCAGATGAAGGGGGGAAATAGGATTAATTTCCTGACTTCTGGGGTTCATAAAATCCTAAACCTACCTGAAGCACTATCCTTTGGGACAGAAAAGGGAAGCAGGTCTTTAACTACAATGTCTGTATCCAGTAAAAACAGCTGTACAGGATCTATTATTTTAAGATTTATCTCCACTCAAGACAAAGACCTTGTTTTAAGAGCTGCCTGGCCCCTTGCTCCATTAAAAACTGGTGACCAAACTGTCAGGTTTGACAACAACTTTCATCCCATATAAAGTCCAAAAGAAGAGCGTGTGTCCCTTTAATAAAATCATTAAAAAGGAAGGAATCAAAGCACAACTCATATTCCCAGCAAGAAGAAGACTATCCCTGACAGAAGGAAAGAAAACTTTTGACTCTCACGAAGAAGCAGCCACATTTATCCAAAAAAAAACCTTTAAATCAAACTGAACCCATGGAGCCTCAATGAACTTAAAAAATCAAGTTTATAAACATGAGTGGACTCATAAATGAAACCTGGGGACAAATGATTATACATAACTTCATATTCACATTTCATGCAAGCCTTTGTTCTCTCCCTTCTAAATAATGTGGAATCATACACAGAAGGTAATGTAACTTGTTTATCTCCTATTATCTTTCCCACAACAATGTTAACTTTATAAATACTATATATATTACTCAAAATTCAAGTAAATCAAAATCATATCCAACTGCAAACTAGGGACTATATTACTTCTTCGACAGCTTAGGATGTCAAATGCTCAATGATCAACACCTAAGAATCGAAGTTTCAAAATCATGAACGGCCATATAAGCAAATTCTTTCTTATCCTATTGGGGAATTGCCCTTTCCCCAATGTAGAGCAATCTTGGAGATGGTATATTGTTAGGGATGTGTGGGTGGCACAGCCCCCCATATTGGGGGGGGTGGGGGTAAAGCCCCTCAGTATATTTAGGTTGAAAAGTTAATTTTATTTCCAGACGGCCTAGCGAATTCTTTCCTGAGGAAAGAATTTGCGTATATGACCATTCGCGATTTTGAAGCTTCGATGCTTAGGTGTCTATCATTAAGCATTAGACAACCTAAGCTGTCAAAGAAATAATATAGACCCACAAACTACTACTTTATACCTTTATCTCTTTATATGCATGGCATAGCACTAGTGAAATGGTATAAAATCACTTGCTCATTTCCTATATATATATATATATATATATATATATATATATATATATATATCTTTTACATCCTATACTTATTTATTCGTGTGTGTGCCTTCCCTTTCTGTTTTAATCCTAGTGTCATAGTATTTAATCACTGCAGGAGAGTGAAATGCTTACTGTGTTACTGTTAAGTAATTAAAAAAAAGTGGTGACATTATTATATACACATTTACTACTTAACTAAACTTCTGTAATGTGCTCCATCTAGCTAATATATCTTATAGCTGTGTATGGTTGGTAATTTGGAGCCTTTATTTTAAATATTCATCATTTTACAAGTTATGCTTAAAAGCTTTGCTTCACTAGAAAATTCCCACCTACTTACTTTTTTGATGGCATTTTGACAACTTTTGTGAAAAGCACAAGCTTCTAAATGCTTCAGTTAGCTCACAGACTCATGAAAAATAATCTGTGCTGTCTTCCAGGAAGCTGGCGTGACCTCTGAACCTGTTCTTTTCACTGAACTTTATCAGCCAGTCAGATTCAAGAATGATCGTTTAAACTGTGTTTTCAATCATTTAGCAATTATTTTCTGTCTAAAAAGACTTATAAGCATATGTTTTACTGAAAATAGTGATTTATTTAATCTGATTTATATTTAAACAAGAATTACAAAAATGTTTCTGACAGTGACAGTTTAAATGAATCTGTTTTCATGTCTGCTTTAATGACATTACAGTCCTGTATTTATTCATAGTAACAAACTATTATTAGAATTAATCAATTTATCTTAGTCTGTTTATATAAAAAGAATTTTAAGAAATTGCATACAGCTTTGTGTTTAGTTCATGCGTACATAGTACAATAAACTGAATGTTTCCTCTTGTATGTTTTAAAGGAAAACAACGGGATATCTATTTAAAAAGCTCTACCTGCTGTCTCCTTAAGTCCCTGTTATGTGCTACAGCCAAAAAAAAAATAACTGCAGCTTTAAAATAAAATCGTCAAAAGTGTTTTACAGCTTAGGCTTCCTAACTTTCCGTACTATTTCACTTCCCTATTTAAAACCAAAATGAAAACCGTCTAGCCGTCTCTTAAATAATGATGTCACATCTGCCATAGCTCTTCTTGTAGATCCCGAGACATTTCCTCCCCCAAAGTGACGTGAACACTGCCTAATTTACATGCTGTATTGAAGCCCCTGTGATCCTCCCACGTTGTGATGTCATCTCTGCCTTGCCCAGCCCACTGTTGCCCTAACAAAATGCATTAGCTGGTGTGTGGAACTTCTTTTCGGTTGAAGTGAATCCTGTCGGCTCCATTTCGTGCGAAGGAATTCCTAATAGTTTATACTGCTTGCATCTTCACCATCGTTTCGCTAATTCATAGGTAAGGTAAGTCTATTTTGTGTATGAAAAGGTAATTTTACTGTCCATGCATTCGTAGCCCTGATAGTTATTTTTCTGTTTTTAAACTGCACATTGGTAGCGTTAGTATGGGTGGCACGTGCTTTTAATTTGTAATAGTTCTGCCGAGTTAAGCATTTCAGCTGGTTTTTTATTTGTGTGTTCGGTTTTGTTTGTAAATATTCTGTATTTTCGTTCTCGTTCTCCAAGTTGTGCGCATTAAAAGTTTAGAGATCAATTGGCTCTGTACTGCGTGTGTGTATAGATCGTGATGGCAACCGTTTCTGTGGAAGCAGTTATAAGACTTTACAATCAGTTTGCCCCTTTTAAAAGTGACTATGATGTGGGGAACAGGGTCATAGCAATGAAGCCTGCAAAGTGTGGGGAGATCTTTTTGTTTGTTTTTGTGACTGCCCTGAGATTTTTTGGCTGATTCTGCTGTCGGACATATAGGGCCAGGTTTTGTGGGTACGCCCTGCTGGTAAAGTAAATTATATCAATAATACTTCCACCAAGTTGCCTCCGGTTCCACCAATAAGCGCTGTGAGCCCCAGTAATCACCACGATGAAAACTTCAAAAACGGTTTAATAAATCCACATAACGCCAAATGATCCGTTTTTGAAGTTTTCATCGTGGTGATTACTGGGGCTTACAGCGCTTATTGGTGGAACCGGAGGCAACTTGGTGAACTGTGTATTTTTACTTTTATCAATAATACTTCCATTAACATTGCCACATTGTCCTCAAAGTTCAAGGAGGAGGAGAAGTTTACAAAAATTAAAACAATGGTGTATGATACACTGAAAGGATAAGGCGCCATCTGGGAGACAGAGACTACATATTGCACAATTTCAAAGGTAGTGAGGCAAGCGATTCTGAAGGGATGACAAGACATGGGACAAGGCTGCATGAAAAAAAAAGGAAAAAGAAATGGTTCGTAAACAATCAAAGCTTCTGGGTACTCATTATAGACTATTAATGTAAGGGAAAGTAGAGGCTAGTCAGAATGGAAATATTAAAGTTAATAAGTACATTAGTTTTCTATGAGCTACAGGGTTTATTTCATCAACTTACAGATACCAGGTTAAATGTGTTTGGAATGGCAAATCTGTTGTGGTGTCTGGGAATGGAGGTCTGTTTAGTGGTGGTCCCACCATATCTCCTTCATTCATTGGAGCTTGTATCACAAAAGCTCAGCAAAAAATTATTCTGTTGTATGAGTTTGAGTAAATGTAAACTCAAATGACATGCATTTGATGTTGCACAAAATATGAACAAATGGATCAGCCATTCAGAGGCTCTTACTTTTTTTCAGCTCTTTCACTGGTATAGTGTTAAGGGAAGTGGAAGTTATGCCTGGAGAGTTGTTGTGCATTGATATTTTGTTACATTTCCTGTATTATAGACTGTGTAATATTTGTATTCCTACAGGAGGTAAGCAGTATTTGGATATTTGTAAGAAAACTGTGCATTTTCTAAAAATGAAAGCTTGCTATAAGGGAGAGGGCTTTGATTGTTTGCTATTGTTAAGATTTAGAGGACTAGGAAAAGGAGCAGGTAGGACTGAATGTCGAGGTAGTGTAGGAAAACGGAATGGAGTAAAGCTGAGGGATGGATGTTCAGCAATACAAATATACCTAAAAAAAGAGATGACTAAAGACAGAAATTGGTTTTATATTTATGAGTAAATGATTTGAGGTATCTTGCTGGTTTGGTATTGAGTGTGGGGGTTTTGGACCCTGAGGGAATCATTTTACACACACCTGGGAGGAAGGCTTGCTGATATGGCATAGGAATTTTAAAACTGACTCTTCTGTATAATCCACCTTAAAGGGTATCTTCATTTTATTGTGCATGGACCATCTGGATATGATGGGATTCACCTTACGTAGGTTGTCTTGGTTAGTACTTTCAAAGAAACGACACAGAATAAGAAGAGGTCTGTAGAGAATGTTCAGGGAAAATGAAGGAAGTTTATTTTTTCTGTAAGGATTTAAGGCCTGAAAAGCATGGGATGGAAGGGAGATTGGGATGGCCCATCAAAAGGTAATTTTTATGAAATAGAGTAGATGCTAGTGACTTATAATAAGAGACAGAGCTCTGCACTACAAGACAGTGCTGGGGTAGTACTCCTTATTTTAGCAGCTGCCAAGAAAGTAGATGCCTTATATGTCTGCATTGGTAATCTTTGGTTATGAATGCCATTAGACAAACACATTGTGTTCTATTAACTAGTTTGTTTTGAGAGGTTTAACATGATAATTCATTAGTGATAGATAGGATGGGCTATTCTTTCTATTGCTCTTTGGAAGACTGGTATTTGTAGGCATTTGTCATTGTTTTAAAAGAATGATATTTTTTGAGGAGGTGGGGGTGTTGGAGTAAGGAGCTTTGTAAAGGTGTTTTACAATGTATGAGCAAAAAGGGACAGGCATTCCTTAGAGAGACAGCATCCTATCATCCTGCTCAATGTGGCCACAATTGTTGACCAGGTTGTAGGAGAGATGGTTAAAGTTCAAATTACACCATCTGAAAGAGGAAAAGTTGAGTTAAAGGACAAAAATTAGATGGAAATACATTTGTTTAATATCAGAAAGAAACAATAAGCCTGCCTAGACTACCCTTTTAAGTGTGTTAACATTCTATTGATAATTAGGTGCATAAGCAAGCAGTAGACAATCAGTATACAGACCATTACAAATCAACCTAATAAACCATACTGAGTTCCCCAACCTCAAACATGGCAATACAAGACAGGCAGACAAGAATTTGAGACATTCCATTTAATTATCAAGATTTACATTGAAGGTGGAGAGGGTGCTACTCTGCTTGACATATAGCATTTATAATGTCAAAGAAACATTGTGCATGACAACCATTGTCAACATAGGTCAGCCAGTTAGTTGAAGTCCCCAATATAAAGTTGCTGAGAGTAATAGGTGTTTCAACTAAGGAGTTAATATAGCTATTGTGTTCAGTAGGAGACTTTGAGGATGTTCTACAGCTAACTCTGAAATGATAATTAATATTGCTTAGGGTAATTTGGACATCTAAGAATTCAAATTTGGGGTTCCAAGGAATCAGTCTTAAGGTGATGGTATCCTTGACATATATTGATACAATCCTGAAATTGCCAATAGGTCTGAAGAGATGACAGACGCTATATTCTGAAGCAAAGGAAGTGCTTTCATTGCTTTGAAACTATATTTCTGTTAATACACATATGTGAAGATGTTCAAGTCACACAAAGGCCTTAAGCTTGGGCATTTTATTAAGGCTCTCAGCACTGAATATTAGCTAGAATCTACTCTCCAGTTTCCGAAGTAGGACATGCTGTTTCACTGCACTGTAACAAATTCCTCCCCATGTATGCATTGGATTCATGTTTAAAATGCTGTTGTACTCGGGAATACTGATAAGTATTTCTATTGTCTTCTATGCAAACTGTTGGGTAATTAGTTTTCTGTCATACTGCTGTCTTGTTTGGCTTGGCTTGTGGCTAAAATGGTCCTTGGACCAGTTTGCCTACCTGGTTAACAAATAAAAAATAAACTAAATAAAATAAAATGTGCTCCAAACTAGACTTTACTAGCTTTGAATGCCAGTAGATGGACTCTGCATAATATGGCATTGGGGGGGGGGGGGGCAACAAAGGCTACACATAATGCAAAATACATGGTAAGAGATGTGCAAATCAGGAAGGCCACCAATTATCAACAGCAGTGCAAAATTTACCAGAAGTCATATCAGCAGTAAGTGATAATACTTCCTTAAATAGTTTTGCCGGTATGTGACAGAGCAACAGTTATGGAGTTCATTATAATAGTTGTGATATCTAAACAACAGATCTTAGCTGATTGCACCAGTTGTAATATACCTGATTGCACCAGTTGTAATATACAACAGGTTATACACCTTGCCTTATATAAACAGAATCCTGCCCTGTAATTCCCATTGTTAGCAGATTTAGATCCTACATGGAGATAGCAGTTGTATTTAGCTGCAGGGAATGTTTTTTCTAATATACCAATGGATTTGCAGCATCGGGTCCCATTCATTGCAAAAGCTTGATTTAAGCCTTCTTCCACTAATTTAAGTGGCACAGCAGAGCACAGCAGACAGCTGTTTAATCATCCCAGGAAAATGTCTAGGCTGTTCATTCAGGTCCCAGTAGTTGTAAGAGGTTGACTGAAGTCGTTTATCTCTTGTCTGAGTAGAGAAACAGAAGACAACAACCCAGCAATAAAGACCCCCAACCTGTGTAGATGTTCTCTTTACATACACAACCAGGAGTCAGACAAAAGTGACAATAGTCACTCAATTCAAATCTCATGACAACAGGCAAATGGAGTACTAGCCAGACAGGAAGAAGGTAAGAGGAAATGAGGGCATCCAGCAAAAAGGTGGATGGATTGTGTGAATATCAAAGAAGGCAGGAGTGTGTCATTGAATCAAGAGAGATGGCGACAGCTAACATGGCACCCCGCACCCATGTAGAAAAACAATGGTGAAAAAAGGAGGATGATGTCATCTGTGATGAATGGGCATTTGTTGCAAAGGGTGCATACTAGGTATTAAGCAAGAGGGCTTTCTGCCAATAGTGAATGTATGTTTGGAACAAAGTGTACTCTTGACATGAAGCAAGCATATATTTTAACTCCCTTGGCTTTTGGTTTATATATGGATAAATTGCTGAAGTTAGTGAAGAGCCTGAATGTGGATACATCTTTGTTTGTAGATTGGGGGGCTAATTACTTATACTAATGATGTATGTTTCATAACTGCAGATTATGATGCTATGCATAAGTGGCTGATTCAAATGAGGTAAAACTGAAAGAGATGAGAGTCTGAGTAAAACCTGAAAAGTATGGGTGTTTGGTCACTCTGGTGGTATAAAGAGATAAACTCCTGACTACAGCCCAGGTGACCCAGGTTCAGTTACTGGCTCTGGCAACTGACATAGCAGCAGAGAGGATGGGCATGCCTATCTTGAGGGGAGGGTGATATGTAGGCTGGGCACTCAGAGGAATTGAAGTTCTCTGGCAGAGGCTAGGAAGGCAATTACTATGCACCCAGCCAAAGGAGGTGGGGTACCATGGTCTGCCAATTGCATATCCCCTGAGGCTACCCATGTCATGCATGTCAGTTAGAAATGGGGTAGTATTAAAAGCTGAAAACTCCCCTACCTGATGATAGGATGGCGCTGACCCACAAAGAAGCCCTTAGTATCCACTCTGGCCTTGGCATCAAATTCTGTAATAGTCCAGGGGATGTTTGGAGTAGCCAGTAGACCCAGCATGGATATGGGGCACTGTCAGGGTAAATCCAGGAGAGGCAAAAAGTATGGGTGTTTGGTTGTCTCTCTGCATGATTAGGTGACTGGGTAATGTGCAGCTTAGTATGAATAATTTTAATATATTGGACACAATGTTTGTAGAGAAGAACATGACTGTTTAAATGCATGTTAACTGTATGATGGATGACTTTTATTTTAGGATTGTGGAGGTATTTTACATTTTCTTTATGGTACATATTTAATCTTTTAAACTCTGCTATATATGGTATTAGCAGCTATGTGGTTAATTTTTTGTTTTGTTTTCCATTGCAACATCATAAAAGGTTAACCATATGCTCAGTTTCTTTCAGGGCATCTATGGTAACAAACTGAACCCTCAAAAGTGTGCTTTTATTATAATGGAGTCATAAACATTGGTCTGTGGATGACACAGCTTATTGTGCACTTTATTATTTGTGGACTATTTGGTTTCTTATTTTAAGAAAGCTAATGCTATATCATAATATAATATAGTAATGTCCCAGTCCCTTACGGCTAGCCATCATTTTCTTAAAAAAGAAAAATTATCTCACATCAGTTATGTTTAATTAAAAAAAATAGTCATCTAACAGACTTGAACTATGACCTGGACTTTTGCAACATGCCAGCCATTTTTGCAAGAGGACCAATCAGGAATAAAAGCTAGGAAGTGAAAGTAAGGGTTAGGAATTATGCATGAGCTGCATTTTGTGACTACTCTTACTGGTACTTATGTGATTGTGTTGTTTTGTATTGGAATCTGTTTGCCAATTTAGCTCAGAGGATTAAGACCATGATGAGCTAATGAATATCATCCGCAGTATTAGTACTGATTCCCTTAATGTCCACCTGCAAACCCGTGTGACTGCCAGAAGACACTTAACCAAAGTGCTCCTAAGTAATCCCTGAAAAGGGTAGCTGCCCTCAGTAGGCATATCAATCAGGTTAGCAGTCAAAATAAAACTTATAACGATCCAGACTAGTTTTCCAAAGAAAATATGGAAAGAGAGGCTAAATGGCAAATATTAACGGATGCATCAAATTTTCCAGGATGTAATGATTACATTACATTAAAACCGTTTTTATAAAATGGTATTATGTTGGATGAAGATTACTATCAGTACATATTATACTATTTTAATGTATATACTGTTATATTTCAGTATGGATTATTGGTGTAAAATAATCATATTTATATAAGGAATGGTACGAACTTCAGTATCTCTATCTTTAATATGTTGCACGTTACATGGTTTTTGAAGAGCTTTGATTTATATATTTTTTTACTTGTCTATGCCGATTTTATTATGATATAGTCATAGGAAAAAAATTTTCAAAAAATATATATTCAATTATTAGAGTATTTTAGAATTTTTTAACATATTTATTACATATACTCCTCAATTAATTTTAAGTTATGGATCCCATTCATCAGACCCTAGGCACAGTCATAATCAGATAAAATTACATGAAATAAAATGTACATAATAATGAAGGGTAGTAACACAATTTTATATTGTAGACACTAAGCACATTTATTAAATAGTAGGAAGCTTATAGAATGTAGTGTTTTACTAGGATTTTTAATAGTTTATTATATATTTCATTATATGTACAGCACTTGCCTTTTAAAACTTTATTGTGAATTGGTGCCAAAATGTGTATATATTGTGGTGTGTATTGATTAATTGAATCTGATGAAGTCCACATGATGGTGGATGAAAGCGCTTAATTCTAATACTAGTTTTATCTCTCTGTATGCTGCTATAATTTTTGTTTACGTGCTATGGTCTTAATAAAGGACGATATTGCTCAAGTGTGCCATTCCTTCTGAGGTTGAGCTTGTTTCCTGTTTGCTTTTCATTTCTTACTGTGATTGTTTTACCCTTGAAACAAGTAGATAGTTGTTGACAGGCAGCAGATTTTTTTTTTTTTGGATAAGCAACTTTTCTACAAGTGGGGGTATCACAGAGATTGCGAGTTTCAGCACATTACTTGGTTTGGTTACTTGGTAGTTTAATAAAGCTGAATATAAGTATAATTAGAACTGGAGTACAAGGAGAAGTGGTTTGAGTTTAGGGCTGCTTGTTTTTCTTAGACATGATTTTGACTAGTCTTGTGATGGAAATGTTACAAATTGGGCAGTATTGTCTTTATTGGTGCATGCATTTTGTTTCAATGTTTTCAGGAAAGTTTTCAACAAAATTAAAACTGGACTGCATTGTACAAGCACTATATATATATATATATATATATATATATATATATATATATATATGTAAAATGTGTGTTTCTTGTCTGTCTGTCTGGACAGCCATCTAGTTGCTGAATATTTGAACTTTAGTAAAATCTTTATTTTTGTGAGGGAACTACAGAGAATTTATTTTAATTATGTGAAGTCTATGCAGTTCTGTTTTTTATATATGCACTTTTTACCATTTAGTGAGCGTAGGCATGATTTATGTAAGTAGGGAAGCCCCTAAGGAGTGGGATGCATGCCGGTTCTCTGTGGCTGTTCATCTATATTAGTAGTCTGACTCTACTTGTGATGGAATTCAGAACTGGGCAGCATTGCCATTATTGGTGCATGCATTTAGTTTCACTGCTTTCAGCAAAAACATTCACAACAGTAATTTTAAAGCACACAGTACAACTGGACTCCATATTACAAGGAATGTAAATGTATACAGTACAGAGGTGTATTCAAGAACTTGTCATTTATTCCTGTGAAACACAGCTGTGATTTCAAAATAGCACAAACCTAAATTTACGTTTACACTGCCAATGGCTACATGTATTATCTTCAAAAGTCAGTTTCATTGCTGTTTCAAAGTCCAGATTCTGATTGCAATAATGTTCAAAGTGTGCGTTTCAGAATGCAAGCAAGGGTCCAAGTGTGTTACTGCAAGCAAGGGTGTAGGTGTGTGTGTGTGACCGCAAGCAAGGGTGCAAATGTGTGTGTGTGTGTGTGTGTGTGTGTGTGTGTGTGTGTGTGTGTGTGTGTGTGTGTGTGACTGCAAGCAAGGGGGTAATTGTGTGTGTGTGTGACTGCAAGCAAGGGTGAAATGTTGGCTCTTTCGGTATTTATTGTGCTGTGAAGTTCTGAAGCTGCTGAACCAGGAGATTTTACAATGAGCTGACTCGAGTGAGTGACTGGTGAGTGAATGAGAGTGACCGATGCTGACTGAGGGTGGGAGAGTCCAGTGAGTGACTGAGGGTGGGTGAGTCCAGTGAGTATGTGTTGGTGACTGAGTGGGTGAAGTGGGTGGGTGCAGTGCACTGCACACAGGCACATTTCCTGGCTATAAAAATCGTATATGAACAAATTGTGTACAAAAAAAAGTGATACTATATCTTTCTGAAATAGTGACTTAAAGTGTGCTGTTAGAATTAATTAAAATAACAAAGGTCAATCGATTGGCATAGGTTCTTGTGTAAGATCTGTCATGCTGTGCAGATGTAGACCAAGAGACCACTACTCTTGTGGAATGTCTTGTATTAGCACTGATTTGCAGTAGGGGTTGTGTGAATGTTGGAGTGGTATGAAGTTGTGTATGATTTCTTTTTATTTTTCGGCAGCTGGAGCATATACAGTGTGTCTAGTAAGGACTGGTCCTCTGTGAATAAATGTCAGCATGTAGAGTAATTTGCTGGGCAAGCATCGCATGTATCTGGAAGCCTGTTAAATGCAGGGGTGTAATGATAGTGGTGATGTGAGTGGATCAGGCTGTAGATGCAGGGGTGTAATGCTAGTGGTGATGGGAGTGGATCAGGCTGTAGATGGAAGTATTGTGGCGTGAGTGGACCTCTGTGATGCTGGCTACCTTGACGAGGTACAGAGGCTTTTCACAATAGTGCTGTGGGAATTGTCACTTTTGCACATTGTTCATAGGTTTATACTAGGCTATCTGCCCTAGGGCATTTATAAGCCTAGCCAGAGTATGTTTGGCTTTCACCACCCATTTTAAATTAATTTTGCTATGCCCTTTTTCGAGGTTAGTATACTGTGGCTCTGTCTAACAGTGACACAAAAGTGATACCAAACCTATGATCTCCCATCCACTCATCAAGATTCTTCTTGAAGAGAGTCAATGAGGGACTCTGCCTAACCTGGACTGGGATTTTATTCCAGAGTGAAGGGAGCCTCTGGGTTATGAATCTATCCCTCCAGCATGTCCTATTCATTTCAGTGCTGAGGTTCAAGTCTCTCGAGCATGTAGCTCGATGGGATTTGGATTTTTTGAGGTGCAGAATGTCCCTTAATTCCGGGTTGGATATGGCTTTATACGTCAGGCACAGGTCGCCTCTGAGCAGGCGGTATGCCACTGAGTAGAGCTGGAGTTTCTTTAACCGGGCAGCATATGGTATCTGTTTGAGCCCTTTAATCCTCTTGGTGAGGTACTTTTGGGGTCTTTCCAGTTGCTGCAGGTGTTTGGTAGGGTACATCCCAAAAGGGGCATTGTACTCGATTATGGGCCTGATGAGGTTGTGTGTGGAGTCTGTGTGTGTGTGGAGTCTGTGTGTGGAGTCTCTGTGTGTATGTGTGTGTGTGTGTGTGTGTGTGTGTGTGTGTGTGTGTGTGTGTGTGTGTGTGTGTGTGGAGTCTGTGTGTGTGTGTGTGTGGAGTCTGTGTGTGTGTGTGTGTGTGTGTGTGTGTGGAGTCTGTGTGTGTGTGGAGTCTGTGTGTGTGTGTGTGTGTGTGTGTGTGTGTGTGTGTGTGTGTGGAGTCTGTGTGTGTGTGTGTGTGTGTGTGTGTGTGTGTGTGTGTGTGTGTGTGTGTGTGTGTGGAGTCTGTGTGTGTGTGTGGAGTCTGTGTGTGTGTGTGTGTGTGTGTGTGTGTGTGTGTGTGTGTGTGTGTGTGTGTGTGTGTGGAGTCTGTGTGTGTGTGTGTGTGTGGAGTCTGTGTGTGTGTGTGTGTGTGTGGAGTCTGTGTGTGTGTGTGTGTGTGTGGAGTCTGTGTGTGTGTGTGTGTGTGTGGAGTCTGTGTGTGTGTGTGTGGAGTCTGTGTGTGTGTGTGTGGAGTCTGTGTGTGTGTGTGTGTGGAGTCTGTGTGTGTGTGTGTGTGTGTGTGGAGTCTGTGTGTGTGTGTGTGT
The DNA here is from genome assembly GCF_019279795.1 of Protopterus annectens. Classification (NCBI taxonomy): domain Eukaryota; kingdom Metazoa; phylum Chordata; order Ceratodontiformes; family Protopteridae; genus Protopterus; species Protopterus annectens. The sequence continues at coordinate 384,370,125 of NC_056749.1, forward strand.
GTGTGGAGTCTGTGTGTGTGTGTGTGTGTGTGGAGTCTGTGTGTGTGTGTGTGTGTGTGTGTGTGTGTGTGTGTGGAGTCTGTGTGTGTGTGGAGTCTCACCTAATTTCCTCTTGTACTGTGATTACATGCCTTCTGATAGATAGATATAGCTTACTTTGCCCATTATCCAAACTGAAACACTGTCAATGGTGTCTTCAGTGAGGATGATTTCTCCTCCAGGCTGTGATATATATGGATGTGTACATGCATGCAATATTGGGAACACTGAACACATGTATATTTTGCATTGGAGAATTCTCATGCATTTCCTTTGGCTCTTCTCTCCCACATTGTAACAGTACTCATGGCAGGGCACAGTCAAAATACTGCAAGACAGGGATATCAATTTGAACCAAGGTATCGACCTGACCTTAAATGGTATATGATTGCTATAGATTTGTAAGGTCCATTAAAATAAACTGTTTCATAGGTGATGGATCTTCATCACGCTGCAGTCTTAATGTATACAGGGGTTATATTTATAGAGATAAATGGATAGAGTGCAGACTTTGTAAATTGAGATACTGTAAAGCAAAAAATGTAGTAAGACCATGCATACTAAGCGGTGAAATTCTGAGTAAACAAATATATGGTGCAGTATATGTAGTTGACCATTGCTGGAACTGTGAAGTCCAGCCAAATAAGTTGACTTATGTCACTATTAAGAAGAGCCCTACTGATGAAGTACAGTAGCAGCTACAAAAAGAGGATAATTTTGCAGTGAACATGCATAGACAGTAACAGCATGTTATTGCATAAGACGATGTCTGGCACAATTAAAGTGCAACAAATTACAACTGGTATGCATTACCATAAGTTTTTTTTTAATATTGACTCAAAGCATGTGGGTGCTGTCACGTAGGTCTGAAATTATTTGTTTATAGTGTATCATCTGTTAGCTATTTAAACAGGAAGGGAAAATAAGTGGCAGACTGATGCTTTGCAAAGCAGGGAACTATTGCCAGTGCTATGTTGCTTGGTTTTAAATTTGACAGGAGTAGTGCAACAAAAAAAGTCTCCCACTGTAAGGAGGAAAAGGCAGACTAGCAAACAATACATTGGTCTGGTCACCTGCTGTGATGAGCTGTCAATCGCATGCAGATAATGGCTCAAATTACCCTTGGCTGTTTGACAGCTAGGGAAGGTAGGTGTGAAGTGGGAGGGGAGATTCCTTGAAGAACTAGATTCCAGCCTTCACAAAAGAAAGCGATTTAGCATTTGAAAGGAGAAAAAGCTAGAAAATGCACTTTTGTTTTCTGTTCTGTAGCATTTGCAATGCTTGTGTTTCAAGTTGTCATTGAAAAAGGATAACAATTTAACCAAAAGTAGTGGATTTGAAGACTGCAGTGAATGCCTGTTAAGTCAGTGAAGTCACTGCAACTTAAGGGAAAAAGTGGCAGATCTGATGCAATTTTTGGGAGACAAATGATGCATTCTGGGATAGTTGAGACAGAGTAAACAGTCTGATTTTTTTCAATATGCCAGACCCCATGTGGTCAGAGTCAGAAATTGCATCTAAAAATATCTAAAAAGCACAAAATTGTCTCAGAGTGCTGTTAAAATGTAGGAAAGATCAAACCATGATGAAATTAATATGTTTTTTGATTCTGAGGGCGCGGTTGTCCTTTAAGGTGCATGCAGTTTCCCTTCTGCATGCTATTAACCTGCAGTAGTTAATAATTTGCACTAGATGTCATGAGAGAGTTAGTTTGTGGCTTCCATGAGAGATACAGACTCCCAACCATGACTCAGGATGCCCACTCCACCTATCTGGACTTACCCAAATCCATCAAGATTCAACCCTCTACCTTGATCCTGGGTAACCATAAGTACCCAACCATAGAGTGGAAGATCTATTTTAGCCCAAACATGAATGCCCAGAGATTCCTTGACTTCAACAATGCCAATGAATTGAATCAGCTTGTCGACACCCCTATTAGAGGTGAAAATATCCTGAACATGGTCCTAACCAACATGAGTAGCCACTGTAGCACTCCTATAGTGTCATCCTCCTTGGTAAGATCCAACCATAAAGTGATCACTTTTGAAGTTGTCATCTCCCCTGACCCACCCCCCCCCCCCTTGTCAGGGTCAAAGGAAAAAACTTTTCCAAAGCTGACTACAGTGCCCTCAGAGCAGTTTCACAGCCAATGTCCTTTCAGTTGGAACTAGTACTAATGTCCAAGCCTACACCAAAAAACGATATGAGCACCTACATAGCTGTATGAACCAGCAGTACTTGACAGAACCAAATCATCTTCCTCAAGGAAGAGTAAACCTGTCTGTTGGACAGCAGTAATAAACAAACTCTATAATAGAAAGAAAAAATTGCTGTCAAGGGCCAAGAAGGAGCGGGTCTATATTAAATCAGAGAAAGGTTAAAAAAGCGAACGCTGATTTATCGACCCCATGTAAGGGAAAAAAATTGCTGTTCCAAAAAAGAAAAAAAAACTTTAAAACATTATATAAAGTGTGGGGGGGGGGGGCTTTGCCCCACACACCCCTCGGCTGTGCCCCCCCACACACCCCTACTTAAATATGCCAATTCCGAGATCACACTACAGTGACGAAAATGGCAAAATAATGAAGGTGGTCAAGTGATTTCTTTCCCAGAGAAAGAATTCGCTTATATGCAGTTTCGGTATTTTGACCTTTTGTGCTTTCAAATTCAATCAAGACACATTTGAAAGAATGTGTCTTTGATCATATAATAGGGACCCAAAGGAGCAGGTGCCAAGTTGGAAGGAATCTCTCCTTTGTCTGAACAAGCAAATAAGGTCACTGGTGAAATCCTCTAAGGCTAACTTCGAGTCCAAATTGGCCACATCCACTAAGGACAATCACAAGGCCTTCTTCACATATGTCTGCAATCTCAAAGGCAACACCCAAATCTGCTCTGAACATGCACAAACACCATAGATATAGCCAACTTGCTGGCAGACAGGTTCAGTGAAAACTTCACCCCCAGTCCCCCCCCCCATCAGTAAACTGGGACATCCCCAGCACCTTCGCCTCTCCCCTCATCACCAGGGAGCAGGTCCTTAATGCCCTCTCAAAGGTAAAAAATACAGTCTCCATAGGACCCGATAAAATCCCTGGCTGTATCCTACATGAACTCAGGCATGAGGTCTCTGCTCCATTAGATACCTTATTCAACCAAAGCCTAAGCACCAGCTTCATCCCAGCTGAATGGAGGGCAGCCACTGTCATCCCTCTACACCAAGGCGGAGCGTCCACTGACCCAGGCAGTTTTAGGCCAATCAACCTAACTAGCCTGACTTGCAAGGCTATGGAACACATTATCATGAACCTTATAAACAAGGACATTGGCAGCCTCCAAACACTTGACCCTACACAATTTGGTTTAGTCAAAGGGAGATCATGTCTGTTAAACTGGTCAACTTCTTTGAAACAGACACCAAAGCCATGGATGAGGGTAAAATGGTGCACACCACGTACACCTACCTTGACCTAACCAAAGCCTTTGACACTATTCTCCAATCAGGCATAATAGATAAACTCTTCCAGCTAGGCATCAACCTGTATGTTACCAGATGGTTAGTTAACTGGCTCACTGATAGAACCCACTCAAAGTAGAGGAAGCCACCTCTAGTAGTAGACCTGTAACAAGCTGTGTACCCTAATGATCAGTTTTGGGGTCTCCACCGTTTGGGATATATTTTTCTGAGGTGCAAGCCAAAACCAGTGTTCTGTGGCTGGCGAAATTTGCAGATGACTGCAAGCTGGGCACTGTCTTAAATTCCTCTAGTGATGTGAACATCCTCCAAGAGGGCCTTACCCAAACTAATGACTGATGCCAGAAGCATGGCCTCAAATTGAATGCCAATAAATGCATCATAAATGCCATCCCCAGTAATTATCAAATTAATAACAATGTACTAAGCATGCCATCAGTTGAGAGGGACTTGGGCACCCAGGTTGATAGCAACCTGACTTTTGACCACCACATTGCCTCCATTGTACAGAACGCCTTCTACATGGCCCACCTCATAAATAAGGGTATTTCATCCATGAAGAAGGATATAATAACATCCCTGTACTCCTCCCTTATCAGATCCACTATCAAGTACAATGCCCCCTTCAGCATGTATCTTGCCAAGCACATGCAGCAATTGGGGAGACCACAGAGGCTCCTGAACAGGAAAATCCAGGGTCTCAAACACCTATCCTATACAGATATGCTAAAAGCCCTGTCCCTCTACTCGGTCTCATGCAGACTGCTCAGAGGTGACCTGTGTCTGGCATAGAAGGCCATTTCAGACCCAGCCTTGATGGAGTTTCTGCATATTCACAAGACAAACTTCACTAATGCACCCCACACACAAGGTCTTAACCTGGTGTGTGACATTAATAGAACTTATTGGCAGGATAGATTTGTGTCCTAAAGTCTCCCTCATTTGTGGAATAGACTCCCTCTCCATGTCAAGCAGAGTACCTCTCTAGCCATCTTAAAGAGGAACCTGGATGACTGGATGGGAAACAGAAAATATACCCCTGGGATCCCACCTGTGTCCCTGCTAGACATGGGAAACAGGTTCTGACTTTGAGGGAACATGGGTGAAATTCTTGGCTGGGCTTAGAAGGGTCTCCGGGCCAATAGCCTAATATCATGCTATGAACCTATGAATCCTATATGGTACACCTTGATATACTTTATCCATGCAGAAAGTTATTAAAATATACAGTTTTATTTTCAAATTTAGAGTTTTTACATTGTCCATAACAGTTTAAAAAAATCTATTTGTCATAGTGAATCAAGGAAAGCACTTTTCAATTTTACTTATAATGGCAGTCTCCATCAAATGATAATATTTAAAATTATGTCCATTAATGTCAATGGGATGAACAACCCCATGAAAAGGAATAGTATCAGCAAATACTTAATGCTACATAAAGCAGATTTTGCATTCATTCAGGAATCCCTCTTAGTGACAGAAGATCTAAACAAACTAACCTTTAAAGATTATAAAGATTAACTTAATAGGACATTGCTGAACCATATACTCAAATACATACAGACATCTTTATATGGATTTTAAAGATATACATTCAAAGTGAAAGGTCAAAACGTGTTCTCACACCTCTTATAAGCCAAATATTGCTGTTGTTTAAAAAGCTTATGTTTTCTAATCAATTAATTAAGAATGTATTAATAATTATGTTTCCTATTGCTTACACAAATGAATGTTGGATATCTTTTGATACTCAAAATGTTAAAATTTAAGAAGGGTGACCTATTATATTGGAATCAGTTTCTCTCAGCTACTGAAAAGTTTTTCAGACTATTTCATCGGCCAATATAGTTTGCAAAATTGCAATTGGTTAGACATCCAAACTTGTAAGGATTTTATACATACTAAGTTTGTATCCTCATTAGAGGCGTACAATAAGAGTAACTTAAAAATCTTGGACTTTATCTCAACAATTATTAATAGTTCACCCAAGAACACATCATACATATCTGTTATTTATAAAATTCTCAGAAATGGTTTTAGCAAAACAGATATCTCTTTTTGGAATTATTTAAGTGAAGATAATAGACAAGTACTCTCAAGAAAAGATAAAAAAAAAACTTTGTTTACAGTCAGTGAAAGAATCCACATCTTCCCTGTTCTCACATGTATACACATGGAAATGTTTACATACATGTTTTTTTTCCCCCACATAGACTAGTAATGATATGTAAAAAAGATGAAATGAAATGCTGGAGATGTGGACACCCTGATGCTGACTGGATACATATGGTTGTTGACTGCAAAAGGATTTCCCCATTTTGCTTAGACTTTAAATATCTTTGTAAAGCTCTATGGAATGGCAACTGTATAATTTCTGACTCCCTCCTGTAGTCATTCCTTAAAAAACAAACCTTTTTACTATGGGCTATCCTTTCTATAGCAAGGAAAATTGTTACTAAAACCTGAAAATCCCAAACTACTACTGTCTTTACAGTTGAATTTATTCATCTTGTGAAATACATTTGTAAGAATGAGATTGCTACTATAAAAGCAAGGACTAACAATACAACTCATGTAACTGCTTGGACAAAATTGTCTAATCTGTTAGAGAAAAGTGTTGTCCTATGTGTATTGCATTTTTAGTTGTTATGGACATTGTATATATTTATTTTTTTTCTTGTTACTATACTGTTAAGTTATTGTGTTATAAAATTAATAAAAGCATTTTGGGAAAAAAGCATATTCTCTAGGCCAAGTGAAATGTAAAAAGTGCATCTAGTTACTTATGAGTGCACATGATGCTGTAGCCGTCAAAGCACCCGAGTGAACTACAATGAGCATTGAAATACTCAAAGGCACTAGAAATACACTTACTGTGTTTCTTACACATTAATGAAGTGATCTCTTTCTAGTCTAACAAGGCAATTTCTAATCTTGTGCCTCCTGTTGTTGTCAGCCATTGTTAACAACTATGAACAAGATGGCTGTATAACCTTTGGTGCACATAACTGCATGGTGTCATAACCAGGATATCGTTCACATAAAATGACTGAAAAATACATCTGAGACTTGAAACAGAACCAAGCAGCTGAGTTGATAGCAGAGAGCTCAGAGGAAGTTTTTTTTAACCAAAAATAGACATTTTAGTTCTGAATAAAATTATTTGATTATCAGCCATTTAGCCCCAAATTGCTAACAGTTTTACCAAAATGGCCATGTTTAACTCACAGAACAATTCAGCTTCATGAAACCATTTGCCTGGCCAACCCAGAGGCACTGATTCACACAATTTCTATTTACAGCCAAACTGGGTAAAGAAAATGAATCAATACATAGAAATGACTTATTTTAAGCTGTAAAAATTAATTGGAAGCTATTTGTCATTCTTTTCTGAGGGACAGAGGGTTACATATGAGTGAGTAAACAGTAAGCTCAATGAACGTTTATGCAAATAAAAAAAAAGAAATATTATTCATGAAAGGCCACACTTAAATGTGTTCATGCTAAAGTGAAGTCCATTGAAGCTTTTGTCTTGTGCTTATATGAACCATCTCAAAACTGTGAGTCTGACAAACAATAAGAGTAATTGTGCTTGGGCTGACAGATCATTAAAACATCTCCAAAGCTAAAGCTACAACTAAATGTAACTTTGGAAAAGGCAAATCAATGACTGAACTAAGAGAGGCAAACATGCTAATACAAATCCAGCAAATGCTGTTTGTGAGGTAAATGCAAAATAAGGCAAATTCTGTAAAAAGCACAATTTTAGTCAAAATAAACGGGTGTAAACCAGAGTGAATGCAGACTTGGCAAATGCATGAAGTATAATTGTTAATATGTTGAGTCAGAGCAGTGTGCTATATCTGGCAAAAAGTATAAGAAAAGCAATTTTATGAGACATTTTATTGTAGTTTGCTAGTGCGTCCACAGATTAGTAGGATGTTACTGGGCTATTGACCTAAGGGTCTTTACAAGCCTAGCTGTAAAATCCCATATAATACTAGATGACAGATATCTTCTATGCCAAAGTTTTTTCTTGCAGGGATTACCCAATTCCAAGTGAGAACCACTGACCATCCCCAACAGAAATTTGCGGTTTCCCATTCACTCATCCAGGTTGTGCTTAAACATGGTCATTGAGGTGCTCTCCTTGACATGGATTGGAAGCCTATTCCAGAAGAGTGGCAACCTAGCTGTCTCTCCTGTAGTTTCTATTTATTTATATCACAGGCTAGACTGAAGTCCCTGGAATGGGTGACTCTAGGCACATTTGACTTACAGATATGCAGCATATATAGCCCTGTAAGCCAAACACAGGTCACACCTAAGTACTCCCTATACTACTGAGTACAGTGACAGGGACTTCAGTCTGTCCGCATAAGATGTGCGGGAGACCCTGAATTTTCTTACTTAGAAATCTCTGAGGTCTGTCAAGCTGCTTCAGGTGTCTGGTAGGGTACACACCAAAGGCAGCAATATATTCAATAATAGGCCTCATAAGGAATGAGTACAGGGGAGTTATAACCTCTTTTGCTCTTGAGGCGATGCCTTTTCTAATCAGGTGAGTGACATAAAATGCCTTTATCACCACAGTAAACACATGGTAGATGAAGTTGAGATCACAGACAACTTATGTTTCTAGGTCTCTCACTACAGAATTGGTACTTAGGGTATTATTGTTTATTTTATAATCAGCCTGGACACTGTTTTTACTGAAGTGAATGATGATGCATTTTTTAGGATTTAGTTTAGGACCATGGCACCATGGGTTTGGCACTGGTCATTGGTCTGTGTAAGCCCCTTTTGAAGAATGTTGACATCACTAGGCAATTCAATGATAGCACCTAATTTGCAGTCATCCACAAATTTGGTTAGCCACAGTCCCTCTATTTTGGCCTGGACTTCAAAGAAGTATATGCCAAACAAGAGGGGGCCCAGCACTGACCATTGTAGGACCAGAATGGTGACAGGTCTGCTGGTAGAGGTGAAGCCTCCCACTTTGACTGAGTGTAGTCGATCCATGAGTCAGTTTGCAATCCACCTGACACCATAGGGGTTGATATTCAACTGGGTTAGTTTGCCAATGATGCCCAAACATGGAATTGTGTTAAAGGTCTTGGCCAAGTCAATGTAGACTCTGTGCACAGCTTTGCCTTTGTCTATGACTCTGGTTACATTCTCAAACAAGTCCACCAGGTTTAGCAGGCTCTACCCTTGACAAAAACCAAACTGGGATGGATCCAGGGTTTGGAGATCACTTATATGCTTATTTATGAGATCCATGATGATTTGTTCCATTGCCTTACAGACGAGGCTGGTTAAACTTATGGGTCTATAGATACCCAGGTCTGTTGCCAAGCTGCCCTCATGCTGTGGTTGAATAGGGTACATACTGGAGTAGCTAGATCTAGTTTAAGAACTTTAGGAACACAGCCTGGAATGTCATCTGGTCCGAGGGAGGCTGTGTTCCTAATCTTGGAGAGAGCATTGATGACTTGCTCTTTGGAGATGCAGGGCAGAGGTGATGCTGAAGACCTGGTGTGTGGTTCGCTTGGAGGAAAAGCAGGTGAAATTTTCACCAAACTTGTCTGCTAGCAGGTTTGCAATTTCCAGAGTCAGTGTGTGATATCATCAACAATTAGTTCAGCACACATCTAAGTTCTACCTTTTAGGTTGTGGATGTAGCTGAAGAAAGCCTCATGGTTATCCTTGGCCATGGTTGCTAAATTTTACAAGTTGTCTTATTTGCTTGTTTATACTATGAGAGGGTGCTCTTCCAATTCTGGGTTGTCACTTTTGTATTTTTAGACATCAGCTTCTTTCACTTATTGTATAATCTATTAATGATAGACATCCACCAGGATGGTTTGTTTTTTCTTGAGGATCTTGCTTTAATCCTATCAGGAATGGTTGTGTCTATACATTTGTGTAGAAATTTATACAGGCCATCAGTGTATACCTTAATAAAGCCGTCAATACCATCTGTAGAAACTAGAGCTTGGAAGTCTATTATACCATCCCTTAGGAGGGACTAGTCAGCTTTGGTGATGATTTTTTAGCCTGACTTCTCCTTTGGGGAGTTCTGGTGCTATTGCTACTTCAAAAATGACTGAAATATGGTCAGATTTAACCAGTGCGTGCCCTACATTTGAGGCACTGCATTGGTCACTCATATTAGTAAGGAACAGGTCTAGAATATTAGATCCCTTTCTGGTGTGGTGCACTATTTGTCCTAGGACATTTGAGTTAAAGTCCATGAACTTTTGTGTGAGTGACTTTGGGCTTATATAAGATTCCCAATTAATGGAAGGATAGTTGAAATCACCCATGGCTACGGCATTAGGTTGTAATTTGTTTGTCCCAAGTAGGTCTAAATAAGCTGTGTGGGCCTCTTGGTTCATGGAATGGGATCTGTAATTGACAATGACATGAAGGAGGGGGGTCTTACCCATGCTAATTTGGACTTGGACTAACTCCATAGAGTTATCTTGCCTAACCAGTCTAAAGGCATAATTTTCTTTAATGACGATAAATACTCCACCTCCTTTGGTTCTCACACCTTCAATTTGTGGTCTGAAAGTGTGGAAGGTATTGTAGCTTTGCAAGGCTGGGATACTTTCTGCGGCCTTGAACCAGGTTTCTGTGATTACAAAGATGATGACATTTTCCAGGGAGAAGAGTGCTACCAGACAGTGTAGTTTCTGATTTAATCTCCTAGCATTTAGCAGAATGACTCAGTTTCTTTGTTTGATATTTTCATGTTGGAAATTGTGTTTTTGTGACCTTGCCTAAAAAGGGCATTATGCGGGAGGCAAGTGCCTTAGCCAGCAAATGAAAGCTAGAGGTACCAGGTGAAGTCCATCTCTGGCAAAGCAGTGTGGTCTATCCACCATGTCATCCCAAGCTGAAAGGATCTGGATCCCCTTAGAATGACACCAAAAACTAAGTCAATTATTGAAGTCAATCATTTTTTTGTTTATATTGTGGTATCATCTTAGTTGAGGGTAAAATGCTGCTCAAATCTAGGGACATACCTGCCTGGGACACATTCAGAGAGCTCATCATGCCTCTCTTCATATAGTGCAGAGAGGTACATCATAAATCGTTCACACCAAGATGAACTATGATGGAGTTATAACAGTATTTGTTGTTGAGAAACTTGAATGTATTGTGATCTGACGAATCCTTGCACCAGACAGACAGTTGACCGTAACCTTCTCCTTGTTTAACCTGGGGAGTGAGGCATCTGTATGTCTCACATTAGAGTCACTTATAACTAAAACATTTGGAATAGCTGTGCATTCTCTTAAGGGTTTATTTGGTGAGACACTGGTGCTAGTGTTTTCGTGTGTATTGGGTGCTTTGGGTCTTGTGTTAGGTGTAGCATGTTTGTGTTTTGGAGGTCTCTGGTATTTAGGTAGGTTTCTGTAGAGTACTTCCGCATATGAAGGTTTATGTGTTGGGTGCATATTATGAGTAGGAGTCATGGTGTGTGAGATGACAACCTGTTTAGTGTTGCTGTTCTCGGCATGAGAGAGCAGTGATTCCAGATTTGCAGTGTAGGAGCATCTCTCTCAAACTGTATTTGAGTGACTTAGGAGTAAGGGGTTGTCGGTCTGTATGAGGCAGTTGCTGCACTGCCTCAAAAAAAAAAAAAACATGTCAGCCAAGCTAGCAGGAGAAACAGAGGGCAACTGTAATGCAAGGTTTGAAACTGGTAAAAAAAAAAAAAAAAAAAAAAAAGATCAGAACACAGATGTTCATTTTCATGAGAATGAAAAAAACTAAACCTGTCATAGCCGAATGCCAAAACTTTCCCAGGGTAAGTAAACACTTGCCCAACATGCCATTTTCTATACTGTAGTTCAGTCCCAGAGCTGGTATTTATAGTTAAAGGATGTAGGGGGCAGCCCTCCACATGAGTGGGTTTTAATTACTACGGTGTGTATTTAGTTTAAGCTGGGGGCAAGTGTTAACTTTACCTGGGAAAGCTTAGGCATTCAGGTATGTCACGTTTTGGTATTTTCAGTGTCGCAAAAATGAATGCTGGTGTTCTGATCTTCATTTTTAAAGTAGATTCCCCCCACAGGTAAAGAGAAAAATATAAGGGTGTCTGGTAGAGGGCTATTTTAGGGGGACTAACCTATGGGGTGTACAATAGGAGATCTATAAAAAAAGGGGGGATCTATAGGGTCTGATGTTGATAGGTAAGAGGTAAGATCACTGCTGGGTGGTTCACTGAACAGCTGAGAGCTATTTAAGAACTGGTCTGCTAGATAACAGTTGCTTCTAAGGGAAAATATGTGTACTGGTGCTTTTGCGTCTACAACCACCAAGATTTAACCCCACTGTGTGGCAGTGAATGATGGTGCAATGTGCAAACAGCAGCAAAGCAGCTAATACAAAAAAAAAAAAATCTATGAGAAAGCTCAACCTGAACCTTGAGCCATGAAAAAGCTCAGACTGAGCCTTGAACCATGAAAAAGCTCAGACTGAGCCTTGAACCATGAAAAAGCTCAGACTGAGCTCTGAACTAAGGAAAGTAACCTTCAATCAGATAGTCCTACTGTACACTCCTGGCAAGAGGTAGAGGGGAGTTTCTCCAAAAGAAGATGTCCTAATTTTTAATGTTCAATCCTTAAACAGAGCTGGATTCAGCTGCTCTGAATCCAATCTATACTATGGCCAGCAGAAGTGCAACAAAACAACAGAATAAAAGCAGAATACTTTTTGTCCTTAAATTAAATATAGCAACAGAATAAAACAGCAGAACTGATCTTTTCTTAAATAAGTAAAAGCAGCAGTGGGTATAAAATACAGTCAAATGCAGTAGTAAAATTGAAACTTAGCATTCGTAGTTCTCTTGGATGGTTTGCTATGATTATGTTAAACAACATTAATGAAAGATGTATGCATGCTGTAGTTTATTAAACAACAGTAATGAAAGATGTATGCATGCTGTAGTTTATTAAACAACATTAATGAAAGATGCATGCATGCTGTAGTTTATTAAACAACATTAATGAAAGATGTATGCATGCTGCAGTTTATTAAACAACATTAATGAAAGATGTATGCATGCTGCAGTTTATTAAACAACTGTAATGAAAGATGTATGCACGCTGTAGTTTATTAAACAACATTAATGAAAGATGTATGCATGCTGTAGTTTATTAAACAACATTAATGAAAGATGCATGCATGCTGTAGTTTATTAAACAACATTAATGAAAGATGCATGCATGCTGTAGTTTATTAAACAACATTAATGAGAGATGCATGCATGCTGTAGTTTATTAAACAACATTAATGAGAGATGTATGCATGCTGTAGTTTATTAAATAACATTAATGAAAGATGTATGCATGCTGTAGTTTATTAAACAACATTAATGAAAGATGTTTGCATGCTGTAGTTTATTAAACAGTAATGAAAGATGTATGCATGCTGTAAGTTTATTAAACAACAGTAATGAAAGATGCATGCATGCTGCAGTTTATTAAACAACATTAATGAAAGATGTATGCATGCTGCAGTTTATTAAACAACTGTAATGAGAGTACCACCCACTGAAAATAAACCTGAGAAATGTGATCAAAAAGCATTTCGCTTGGGTTCATTAACTGCTCTACAAAACCGTCTAGCAAGTTAGAGTTAGTTTGTGGAACCTGAGCTAAGCATTAAGACTGATACAGGAGCTGATGTTACTGTAATATCATATGCTACTTACAGAAGCATCAGTATGCCTGTAATATCATATGCTACTTACAGAGGCACCAGTATGCCCGTAATATCATATGCTACTTACAGAAGCACCAGTATGCCCGTAATATCATATGCTACTTACAGAAGCACCAGTATGCCTGTAATATCATATGCTACTTACAGAAGCACCAGTATGCCTGTAATATCATATGCTACTTACAGAAGCACCAGTATGCCTGTAATATCATATGCTACTTACAGAGGCACCAGTATTGTCTGTAATATCATATGCTACTTACAGAGGCACCAGTATGCCTGTAATATCATATGCTACTTACAGAAGCACCAGTATGCCTGTAATATCATATGCTACTTACAGAAGCACCAGTATGCCTGTAATATCATATGCTACTTACAGAAGCACCAGTATGCCTGTAATATCATATGCTACTTACAGAAGCACCAGTATGCCTGTAATATCATATGCTACTTACAGAGGCACCAGTATGCCTGTAATATCATATGCTACTTACAGAGGCACCGGTATGCCTGTAATATCATATGCTACTTACAGAGGCACCGGTATGCCTGTAATATCATATGCTACTTACAGAGGCACCAGTATGCCTGTAATATCATATGCTACTTACAGAGGCACCAGTATGCCTGTAATATCATATGCTACTTACAGAGGCGCCAGTATGCCTGTAATATCATATGCTACTTACAGAGGCGCCAGTATGCCTGTAATATCATATGCTACTTACAGAAGCACCAGTATGCCTGTAATATCATATGCTACTTACAGAGGCACCAGTATGCCTTTAATATCATATGCTACTTACAGAGGCACCAGTATGCCTGTAAAATCATATGCTACTTACAGAGGCACCAGTATGCCTGTAATATCATATGCTACTTACAGAAGCACCAGTATGCCTGTAATATCATATGCTACTTACAGAAGCACCAGTATGTATCCGCAGTTGCATGAAGCAGTAACAGAAATCTTTAGCCCTACAGGCAAACTGGAGTGTATCGTTAGATTCCTAGCCATGTCTGAGTGGAAGGGGCAAGTATGACTTCTGCGATATTTTATTAAAAGGTCCATAGATAAATAATCTGCTCAGCAAAACCATGGTATGTGAGTAGGATCTGAACTGCAAAATAAATGAAACTGATATGGATATTATTGAGAATGTTGATCTGTTTAACTGTGAACCAGTAAAGCAACCTGTGTAACTGAGATATCCCAGACCAGAGGCATGATACTGAGGAATATGAGTGAGTCTTCAGTCATAACCTGCTTATTATGTGTTTGAGACAGAGTTCAAGAAATTCACCATGAGGTTTGAAACATGAATTGTGGTATGCATGTTGAGAACACATAATAAGCAGGTTATAATCAGAGGCACAATCATATTTTTATGTAGTACATGCAGCTTTATCTGCTCCACATACTACTGGTTATAGAAAAACAAACAAAAAAAAAACAACACATCTAGTGTTTTGTCAGCTTTCAAAGCCATAAAAAACTTAATGGCATTGTAAGTGAAACAATGTAACTCAATCTCTTATGTTTATACTCATACTTTCCATGTCTATCAACTGTCCATATTTTCAAATTATGTCCAGATTTTTGCCTCATATGTTTGGTCTGCTCTATATAAAATCTGTGGTTTTCTGACAAATCACTGATGTCTGACGTCACTATGCAATGGTATACATTTGAGTTTCAGACTTTGTATCCTTCAGAAAATGTGGGCAGGCACATATCCTGTTCTTCTACCTAGTTCTTTAATTTATATGAGGAAGTCTGGCACCCATTACAAGCACAGATAGCAGGGAGAAACATTGCACTGTTTGCTGGTCAGTAGTGGCACTTTTGACTGCTTAAAGTGAAATGCAACCTTAACAAGTTAAGCAAGGCTGCTTAACGTTTAAGATCATGTCTCGTGCTGTAGTAGAGCTTAACTGATTTGTCTTTTTTCTGGTTATCAGGGCATAATCACCTTGCTCCATGTGCTACAAACTTACTGGTCAAATTCATGCAAAGTAGTCAACAGTGCCACTTCTAGTGACTGATTTACTAGAGAGAGATATCCCCTGGTCATGTGAGTATGATCAAGTCCAAGCCTTAGGAGGTCCCTATTATATCTTCAAAGATGCAAACCTTCAAATGCATCTTTATCGGACTTAAAAGAACAAAAATTTAAAACAGCAAAACGCCATATAAACGATTTCTTTCTCTGTGAAAGAAATTGCTCGGCCCAGTAAAAAAAGATCACTACAAACAAAAAGTGGGAGGCTTCATTCCCCACACCCCCAAAGTGGGGGGCTGTGCCCTCTACACCTCCCTAACTAAATAAACCAACTCTGAGATCGCACTACAGTGGGGAAAACGGCAAAGTAACGGAGGTGGCCAAGCACTTTCTTTTCCAGGGAAAGAAATCACTTATATGTCCTTTTGCTGTTTTAAATTTCCGTTCGTTTAAGTTCTATAAAGATGCATTTGAAAGTTTGTATCTTCAAAGATACAATAGGAAACCGCCTTAGGCAAAGTGAAACAAATGATAATGTCAGCTAGACTGGTCATCTGTTATTACACTGTGAAATCTACAGTTGTGACTGTTGATGCCAGTATCTATGGTCTAGGTGCTACTTTACTCCAGATGAATGGGCAAAACTGAGATAAATTGCATATTAATTCAGAATGCTATCTGATGCTGACCAGACATATTCACAAACAGAGAAAGCGTGCCTTGTAAGTGTTTGAACATGCAAGAAGTTATGACACCATTTGGACTAAAGAGTTTCCAGTGCTTTACAGAACAAAATAAACAGATTCCACTCATTATTTCATATGATTTGGGCAAAATACCAATCAGATGACAAATACAGCTTATAAGAAATAGGTGTTTCAATGCCAGAGTAATGCATATGTCTGGAAAGCAATTAATCATAGTCAGCATTTTATTCAGAAACCAAATACCCGATAAGACAGAGTATGATACCAAACAGAATATTGCTAGCCTGATGCACAGCATTGTAGCAATGCAACCATTGTGAACAGAAATGGTAGAAGAATGAAAGGAAGCCAGCAAACATGAGAATACATCACAAACTGTCATTTAATATGCAAAGGATCGATAGCTCAGCCAAAGGACACTAACAAAGCAGCAGAGCTACAAATAATACACAATCAAAGCATATTGTCTAAATACGATTATTTGCTGCTATACCAATATAAAATTGCTGTATCCTCTTCCCAATGTACAGAAGAGTTAAAGCAAAGATGTGAAGAACAGTAAGGCTTGACTAAGTATAGTGAAAGAGCCAAAATGCTTATGGTCACCTAATATCAACATGGATAGTGCAAAGCTTGTGCCAAATGCCATTATTTATTTTACACAAACCAACCCAGAGCAAAACAAAATATTGCTATAAACTTGTTTTCATGAGTTCTTTAGCAAATAACTAGCCATCTATCACTCTTGGTATGGAGACATGCTGAATGTGAGAAATGCAACTAGCCAAAACAATTATTGCCATATTTAAAGCTGTCACTCCACTCAATCCAAACTTGAAAAAAGAACAAAAAAAAATCTCTCTCTACAGTTGTAATAAGTATCTTTCTGCAGTTACTAGCCCAAACTCAGCTTCCCATTGCATCCATAAATAAAGTAAGTCACAATATCCTTGCAGCTTGCCCAAACTGTACTCATGCCCCATAGACACCTGCTGATCATCCATTCTAACAGCTTGTGCCTGGGGCAGCCATCCCCTAGTAATATCTCTGCCTAACAAATAGCTTATAGAAAACAGTAAGCAATTCATATCTAAAAGGTTCCAGAACCATGAGGAGATTATGACTTTATACATACTCTATCAAGTCTTCTTTGCTCTCTCAGCAGCCCATCTGGACTGTAGATGATCTAAACTGCTTTAAAGATTCTTTGTTGAACTGATCCTCAGAGCTCTCTTGTCTTATTATCCTATTACACACACAATCATAGGAATACGCCCTCCACAGCTAATGCTTGAAGAACAAATCAACACAAACATATCTGTGTTGAATTCCAAATTTGAACCAAAAAATTATTCTGTTTGAGTCCATCTTTAGAAATGATGAAAAAGCAAAGGATTTTTACATGTAGTTTTGTGATTGTGATATTTCACCAAAACTCTACTTGTCCTACCACAGGACAATCAATGCACTTTTAGATAGAAGGGAGAGAGTTGGAGACAGCTAGGGACAATCAATGCACCTTTAGATAGAGGGGAGAAAGTTGGAGACAGCTAGGGACAATCAATGAACCTTTAGATATAGGGCAGAGAGTTGGAAACAGCTAGTATTACAATACAAAAACATGATCCAATGTCCCACTTGATGCAAAGTGAAGATGGTGCCAATGATATTGTGAGAGGAGATGGGAGTGTATTTGGGTCCCTTCTGATGAGTCTCATAGAAGATGTGCACTGACAACCACAACCAGGTATTTCAGCCAAAGATGATCATGTCCTTAATCAACTAGAGTTTTCCAGTTTCTTTGAAGGCTCTACTGCAACCTATTATCTGTGATAAAGATGGAAACCCTGAATCTGAAATGTATTCCAAAGATTCACAGACAGTCTTAAACCTAAGTGCTGATAATTCAAAAGAGACTATTTCTTTTGTTGGAGCAGTCTTAGTACTATCACAATGTTTAAAATTCTTTTTCTTTCCACATATCCATGTCAAGTCAGAATTGCTAGAAACATTCATGAAGTCCAACCAATACTTTTGTGAGCTCAGGCATATCCAGTTGATAGATATGTGATTTATTTTTCTTAAATATGAATATATTTGCATTGCAGCTGAGAAATACTTGACTACCACAGATGCTGTCATTGAATGCGTAAAACTTTTTTAAAGCCTGTTTGTACAGTTACACGTGGTATCAAGCACAAAGTGTGCTCCTTGCTTTTTAGAGAGAGTTTTCAACCTCTCTCCCCTTTACTGTGGTGGGGATGTTATAATAAAATATTGACTTAAGAAAAAAACGTTTGAAGGACATCACATGTAATACCCACGAAACAGTTCAATGTCCAATTGAGTGGAAACAACACACCATAAGCTCAAATAAAAATGGCAGTACCAAAGCTTAGCAGAAATTTCTTCCAACAGTTTGTTAAGCGCTTTCTTCCCCATCAAACGGGAACTTCATCAGAACAAAACTTCCTCCCCAAATCAACTATTAAAATAAACATCATTTAATTACATACAATAAGATGCCAATTAAACAATTAATCCCTTAAAAAGACACTATTTAAATATGGTTTAAAATTTTAGTTCCTTTTTCTTTAGCACAGGCAACAAGGATAAAAAGTCATTGAGTCCTGGTTTTGTCAAGGCATTTAACTTAATAATCCAATGAAATTCCCTCAAATCTACATTTAATTCCCACCAGCCACCCCTTGGATTTTGTCTGATAACCTCTAAAATGCCGAACTTAAATTTTGAAAAGCTCTGACATGTTATTGAATGTTTAAACAATGCATTATTCACATTTCCCTTAAATGCGTTCATATATTCTATGCCTAAATCTCCTCTCTGTTTTGCCCACATAATAAAAGGAACAAGTTTGGCAAATAGCAATGTAAACAATGCCTTTGGTGTCACAATTGCCCTTCTGCAGAAAAATATCCTTTACATTGCCTGCTAACATATCTTGATCCAACACAAACTGGCTTTGATTACAATGACTACATCTCATCATCCCTTTCAATGACATACTCCTGGGTGCAATGTAATACTCCGTTAAATATTTTAAACTTTTTCCAACTTTATAAATAAAATTTAGGGCATTTCCTTTAAAAATAATTCAATTTCTTTTAATAATTTATTTAAGCTGTTTTTCTCCATTACCATAGGTAATAATCATGCTAGTTTTAAAATCTTTCTGGGTAGAATATTGAGTATTGTGTTGATGAATATTTTCACCACTAGCCAGCAGGGGTTATACCTTACCCCCATCCTCCAATAACTTGTTCAGTAGTGTTCTGCAGTAAGTGATTTGGGTAACTTCTCACTCTAAACATTTCAGAAATAATGGAAACTTCATATAGGAATGTTTCCTTCTTTGAACACATTCTACCCGCCCTAACCAGCTGTCCCTTAAAAATATTCTTTTTTGTATAAAAAGGATGACAACTTTGAAAATCCAAATAACTATTTGAGAAAGTGTCTTTCCTGTATATTCTAGATTCAAACTTGTTACTTTTTTTATCTTTAATAATCGTAACATCTAAGTAACTTATCTCCTCTTCAGAACAATTGGTGGTAAACCTACAAAATGTACAAACTTGATTAATATATTGAAGAAAGTCATTAAAACTTTGTTTTGAATCATTCCTCAGGATAAAAATATCATCCAAGAAACGATAATAAGTTAACCATTTCCGTGAATACAGACTTGAAAAAATATGTTTTTTCTCCCATGTATAAAGAACAAGGTTAGCATAAATAGGGGCACAAGCAGCCCCCATTGCCACTCCCTGTATTTGCTTGAAAAATTCTCCTTCAAAGATAAAATAATTATTAAATAGACTATATTCCATTTAGGCCATAATAAAATTAATCATAGTATCTGAAAGTGTTATAAGTTCCTTTATGGCTTCATAAAATAATTCCAAACCCTCTTTATGTGGGATTGAAGTAAATAAATCTACTACGTCTATTGTAGAAAAAATAAATTCAGCTTTATACCATCTTTCATTAAACTTCGACAAAAAATCCCATGAATCCTTCAATAAATAATCAACATTTTTTATAGAATCTTTCAATATTCTATCCACAAAGGTACTGAGGGTATATGTAGAACTATTATGTGCTGATATAATTACCCTAAAAGGAGGTTTTTGGATACGTTTGTGGATTTTGGGAATGCCGAAGGCTGTAGGTATGTAAGGATGTTCTGTTTTTAAAAAATTGTAAAGCTCCTCTGAAATTACTTTTTGAAGTAGGGAATCTTCAAAAAAATAGGAAATTTTCCTATGTGCTAAATTAATTTCATTCCTAGATGATATTTGATATTTCTCTGTATCTGAAAAAATAAGAGTAAGTTCATTTACATAGTCTAATGAATTAAACAATAACAAATTCAAAATGAATTTATTAAACATAATTCTATTAAAAGATTTAACTTAAGTAGAGAAGAGTTCACTCTATTAAACAATTTAAGAACAAGTAAGTCATAAAGAATTATGAAGCCAGATAAGGGGGGATAGTATTGTTTAATTCATTAGAATATGTATATGAACGTACTCTTATTTTTTCAGATACAGAGAAATATCAATCATCATCATCTAGGAATGAAATTAATTTAGCACATAGGAAAATTTCATATTTTTTGGAAGATTTCTTACTTCAAAAAGTAATTTCAGAGGAGCTTTACAATTTTTTTAAAAACAGAACATCCTTACGAACCTACAGCCTTCGGCATTCCCAAAATCCACAAAAGTATCCAAAAACCTCCTTTTAGGGTAATTATATCAACACACAATAGTTCTACATATACCCTCAGTACCTTTGTGGATAGAATATTGAAAGATTCTATAAAAAAGGTTTATTATTTATTGAAGGATTCATGGGATTTTTTTGTCAAGGTTTAATGAAAGATGGTATAAAGCTGAAGTTATTTTTTCTACAATAGACATAGTAGATTTATTTACTTCAATCCCACATAAAGAGGGTTTGGAATTATTTTATGAAGCAATAAGGGAACTTACAACACTTTCAGATACTATGATTAATTTTATTATGGCCTCAATCGAATATATTCTATTTAATAATTATTTTATCTTTGAAGGAGAAGTTTCCAAGCAAATACAGGGAATGGCAATGGGGGTTGCTTTTGCCCCTATTTACGCTAACCTTGTACTTTATGCATGGGAGAAAAAACATATTTTTTCAAGTCTGTATTCACGGAAATGGTTAACTTATTATTGTTTCCTGGATGATATTTTTATCCTGTGGAATGATTCAAAACAAAGTTTTAATGACTTTCTTCAATATATTAATCAAGTCTGTATATTTTTTAGGTTTACTGCCAATTGTTCTGAAGAGGAAATAAGTTACTTAAATGTTACAATTATTAAAGATAAAAGAAGTAACACGTTTGAATCTAGAATATACAGGAAAGGCACTTTCTCAAATAGTTATTTGCATTTTCAAAGTTGTCATCCTTTTTATACAAAAAAGAATATTTTTAAGGGACAGCTGGTTAGGGCGGGTAGAATGTGTTCAAAGAAGGAAACATTCCTATATGAAGTTTCCATTATTTCTGAAATGTTTAGAGCGAGAGGTTACCCAAATCACTTACTGCAGAACACTGCTGAACAAATTACTGGAGGATGGGGGTAAGGTATAAACCCCTGCTGGCTAGTGGTGAAAACATTCACCAACACAATACTCAATATTCTACCCAGAAAGATTTTAAAACTAGCATGATTATTACCTATGGTAATGGAGAAAAACAGCTTAAAGAAATTATTAAGAAATTGGATTATTTTTAAAGTAAATATTGAAATTTTTAATAGTTTAGGAAATGCCCCAAATTTTATTTATTAAGTTGGAAAAAATTTAAAATATTTAACGGAGCATTACATTGCACCCAAGAGTATGTCGTTGAAAGGGACAATGAGATGTGGTCATTGTAATCAATGCCAGTTTGTGTTGAATCAAGATGTGTTACACATAGCAGAAAATGTAAAGGATATTTTTCTACAGAAGGGCAATTGTGACACCAAAGGCATTGATTACATTGCTATTTGCCAAGCTTGCTCCTTTTATTATGTGGGCAAAACAGAGAGGAGATTTAGGCATAGAATATATGAACACATTTACACCATATCCAAGGGAAATGTGAATAATTCATTGTTTAAACATTCAATAACATGTCAGGGCATTTCAAAATTTATGTTCGGCATTTTAGAGGTTATCAGACAAAATCCAAGGGGTGGTTGGTGGGAATTAAATGTAGATTTGAGGGAATTTCATTGGTTATTAAGTTAAATGCCTTGACACAACCAGGACTCAATGACTTTTTATCCTTGTTGCCTGCGCTAAAGAAAAGGGCACTAAAATTTTAAACCATATTTAAATACAGTGCCTTTTATCATAGGTTCATAGGTTCATAGGTTCATACTAGGCTATCTGCCCGAGGGCATTTACAAGCCTAGCACGCCACCCCTTTAGTATGGGGAACTATACCCATTATTTTGCTGTGCCTCTGTCGAGCAGTGACACTGAGGTAATCCCTGGGGTATATCTGCGATCTCCCATCCATTGGTCAAGATTTCTCTTGAACAAGGCCAGCGAGGTGCTCTGCCTCACATGTACCGGGATTTTGTTCCACAGCATAGGGAGTCTTTGGGTGATGAATCTATCCCTCCAGCAAGGTTTAAGTCTCCCGCCCTTGTGGCTCTGATGGATCTAGATTTTTTGAGGTGAAGCATATTCATCAAATCTGGGTTTGATATGGCCTTGTATGTTAGGCAAAGGTCACCTCTGAGCAAGCGGAATAGAGCTGGAGTTCTTTCAGTTGGGCAGCATAGGACAGATTTTTGAGACCCTTTATCCTTTTGGTGAGGAACTTTTGTGGCCTCTCCAGCTGCTGCAAGTGTCGGGTCAGATACATTCCGAATGGGGCATTGTACTCAATCATTGGTCTGATGAGTGATGAGTAAAGGGAGACTATGACCTTTTTAAGAGATTAATTGTTTAATTGGCATCTTATTGTATGTAATTAAATGATGTGTATTTTAATGGTTGATATGGGATGGAAGTTTTGTTCTGACGAAGTTCCCGTTTGATGGGGAAGAAAGCGCTTAACAAATACACTGTTAGAAGAAATTTCTGCTCTGCTTTGGTACTGCCATTTTTATTTGAGCTTATGGTGTGTTGTTCCACTCAATTGGACATAATAAAAATATTGTACAATGTCACACATGTAATATAGCTTTATGTTTT
Organism: Protopterus annectens; assembly: GCF_019279795.1. Lineage (NCBI taxonomy): Eukaryota > Metazoa > Chordata > Ceratodontiformes > Protopteridae > Protopterus > Protopterus annectens. The sequence goes on from NC_056749.1 coordinate 384,393,359, forward strand.
GAAGAACTGCCTGTTCTAAAATGTATTATATCTGGGTGAGTCAGTTTCACAGTTAGAGATGTGAGATGAAAATATAAGTGCCTATTTGTTATGTTTCCAATTTGAGAATTATTCAGGCTTCAGTTTTATTTTGAATGCTGGTGTCATTATTAGGAATTTTGAACAAGGTAACTTGCAATATTGTAGGCTTGTGCATTGTTACTTTATCATATCACAAACATTTCAAACATTTTGAAGGCTTGATAGACACCTACTGACATTTTAACAAGAAAAAATGAAAGTAACCAGACTTGTACAATTGCTTTATGATTTTCTTTCACGTTTTAACATTTGATTAAACTGGATGCATGGGGAACAAATTGTGTTACTGTCAAGGTTAAATTTCCTGTCAACAGTACAGCTTTCTTTTTTAATTGCTAGAATTTAACTTAAGATTTCATCAAAAAGCTCTCCTTGTTATTTAATATTAACCATGGGCCAAACTAAGGAAGATTTTTGTAATGTATACACAGTGTACACCTTTTTGTAACCTTTCCACTTTCAGAAACAGCACTACCACAATGTTTTAGCATGGAAACATGCAGTACAATGGTAGTTGTGCCATATCTTTATAAGACCATAGGTAAGTACTAGGCTAACTGCCCTTGTAGACCATTTTAAGCCTATACAATTTCCCTTTCAAAAGTGAGAATCAAACCCTGTACCTTATGTCTGCAAGTTAAATGGCTTTATCATTGTCAAGCCCTGTGAGAGAAGCATATTTTAATTAGCTATGTGCACTCTCCCAGAATGGCCTGCAGTAAGGCATTTTATCAGCTAATCCTTGCTACTCATGCTAATGACCATGGCCAAAAGCTCATACTTGCACATCATAGTAGGGGTAGGTTCTAGGGGGTTCCATGGACAAGTAGTGCTGGAGGTTGTACATGCTTGCATGTGAGTGACTGCATGTATGAGTTTATGGGTTTGAGTGTCTCTCCCTGGGAAATCATACAGTGTATAGGGTAGGTCTACATGAATCTATGTGTATGGTTGAATGGTGAGTATACCAGAGTGTGATTTGGTGGGGGGTGGTTGTTATATTTCCACACTCCCCATGACTAATGAGTAAAGCCTGCAGCATTGCACTGAGAGGACACTATCCACCACCATGGCTACCTTTATATCATCATGTTTAACAGCAGTTAGGAGTGAAAAAAACACTAGACAATGGGGGTACTCAATATAGCACACCCTAAAGGCACTTAATCAAACCAAAACAAAAATGTGGATTGGGACATGGTCGCTATTTGCTAGTGAAAACTCACTTATCTAGTACCTTAATGGCACTTAAACATAATAGTGGATAGTGAGGAACTCCTAGATACCATGGATAACTCTCATCTCATATCTTAACAGCACATAAACATAACATTGATCAAAAGAGGAACCACTAGACACTAGGGATAACTCCATCTCTTGTCTAAATGTCACTTAAAACATAACATTTATTGGAGGAAACATTTATTTTGGGAAACACTAGACATCAAGTATACTGTATAAAGTGTGCCTTAAAGGCAATAAAAAGGATTTAAGTCCCACACTCTCCCACCTTCCAGAGATGGTATGATGACCCACCACTAGACTAGTAAAATCAAGGAACCTCAGTGCTTACCACTGGCAACTGTTGGGTATGTTCACTGGAAGGATAACAGGTACACACATAGTATTTCCAGATGCAGCTCTCTGCATCAAGCACGATTTCCCTTAAGAGCATAAAGAGAGCACAGTCAATCTGGGGTCTGGTTCCTCTCTCTTTCCCCAAATCCCCAATAAGACTCCCACTGGCACATCTATAAAACTGAGTCCTTAACCAGGGCTCCAAGCCAAATCCTCCAACACTCTCTCTGTTCAACCAGTGCTTCGTGTCCCTACCCAAGTAGTGGATGCATACACTCTCGGAGCTTTGTTTTATACACACACACACACACACACACACTTGGGAAAGGCTGGCACAGATTTACTAGCTATGCCCCCTTCTGCCAACACTATAAGGTAGTTATCACTACCACCAGAACCTCTCACCAGCTATTTTAAGGCCCTTAATAATGTGTGTCCAATTTTACTGTGTAATATTAATATTAATACAAATGGTAGTTTGGCAAAGAGCATGGCTATTAGGAGTATATTAGGAGTGGCCCACAGAGTGTCACCAAATAAATATGCAAGTACTCTCAAAACTTACATATCCCTACAAAGATCAGCCACCATGAAAAAGTGTAAATATATTTAATAATAAAAGAACAAGAAAATACTAAGTATATATTCACAGTGGCATCAGAGTTCAAATCACAGGAAATATTTAAAATAACATTGAAGGACAGGCTCAGACAAATAAAGATAAACAATATCTAAACTAAGCTTCACTATATTCCTGATTGAATCTAAGGGCATCACCATTCCCTAATAACTTACTTAATAGAGCAAGGCAGATGATGTCGTGAATGGTTCTTGTTGTTGTCAGCCCAAGACAGAATACAGAATGCTCAGTCTCACTAAGAGACTTCTCAAAATAACATCTAAAATATTATTTCTGAGATAGCTTGCAGAATGATATCACTTCTCATCATCTGACTTCTAGTTCTCATGCATCCCCCCCCCCATTGCTGGAAACTGGCAGGACTTGGCACATACCTATAAAATTGCACATACCAGGGCTTTTGCTCAGATCTTTGGCAAGTGTTGGAAGTTATAAAACAATTGCATAACCCCACATATCCAGAGTTGTAATTAGTTTACAACAAAGACAATACAGAAAGTCTCCTAGTACAGACTTTGTGTTTCTGGCTGCATTGAAACCTGTGAGATAGCATCTTTACGGCACAGCCTATAAAATTATTTAATTTCAGATATTCTTAAGTTTGCTGGACTAAGGTTAACCTCCTGTTTGGCAGTTTCCTCTGTTAAAACATACATTTAAAGAGTTACAATAGTGAATGCACATTTCAGTTCTCTATCTAGTAGGGCACACTGTAGATACATTTCAGCCACAAGCACGTTGCAAATACCTTTTCAACCCAAATGTCTGTAAAAATCAGTTTGATATACACATAACATACAGTTCAAATACATTTGTAACACCAGCATCTTGTATGGCATATAGTTCTAAAACATTTGTAACACAAGCATCTTGTATAAATCAGTTTGATATTCTCAAATGACATATAATTATTTACAAAATTCCAGCTAGCTTTGCTGGCAGTACCTGTTTTCATCACAAATGGCATTAGTCCTCTGTGCCTTCACAGGACAGTAGGCATAACATGGGAATGAAAAGTAAAACTAGAAAAAAACAATTACAAAGGAAGGGTGAAAAAGATTCAAATCTTGCATCCTTGACACAGGAAACAGTGGCATTAACCCACTACACTACCTGATCAGTTAGTATACCATTTTTTATGTTATAATAATGAGGATCTTAGGAATTATTCAAATCTTTCAACAGTTCATGAGTTATGTGGGAGAGGTACAACCCACATGTAAGCATACCTGTATTTCCTTATTGCAGCTAATGCATCTCTGAATTGCAGAACAACATGGAAACAATGCCTTTATACCACAGCTTTTAACATTTGCATGTGGGTTCTTTCTGAATCCCCAAGAATATATGTTGACATCCCAGAAACCTTGGATACTCTAAATGTAGTACGAACATTTGATGCTGTTCTTAAGATTTAAAGATGTGACAGTCTCTAGCTTTCAGCAAGCTGTGTCTTTGTGTTTGAATGTTATGGTTATGTGGTCAAAAATGACTGCATATAAATCTTCAAATAAATGTAGTTGTTAAATCTAGGGTGTCAGATGATTTAAATGCTGTTTGAACCTTGTAATCTATTTATTTTTAACTTCTATGTATAATTTAAAATGGCGATTTTCTCCATGCATAATCAATTTTGTACATTGGACTCTCTTACAGCTTTCATTACAATTTAACCTTTCTTCAACCCTATCTACTTCCTTCCAAGTTTTTAGCAATTCAATAAAATGGCCATTAAACAACCTAATGGACAGCATGTCCCTTGTGCTTAAAATAAAGGGCCATAAATGCCAATTAATTCTGTATTGCAAAAGTAAAAAGACTATGCACCAAAATATGTAAGACAACAGGTCATAAGATAATAAAAAATAATGCCACGCTGTTTGGGAGGGGAACAGAGACAGTGATATACATTATTAATTTCTAAGTTAGTCATTGTTAACTTAAAATATATAAACTCACACACACACACACATATATATATATATATATATATATATATATATATATATATATTTATATCTTCTCATTATAGCGCTCTCTCTTTTTCTCTCTCTCTCTCTCTCTCTATATATATATATATATATATATATATATATATATTTATTTATTTATTTCCAGTTTGATGACCGGGGAGGTCCACTGGGCTCAAAGAGCCCGTTTTCAGTGGAGGTCCGGGGAGAAAAGCTCCAATAATACATAGAGCAAGCTCCATAATATGAAGTACAATACATAGTGGAAACAGAAACAAATCAAGCAAATTTTACATAAAAATAGCAAAAACTAAACAAAAGTTAAACAGCACATGGTCCTGGGTTCAAATACTGCTGTGTCTAGCAGTTAAAATACATGCATGTGTACATCACTATTATAAACTGTGATATGTATGACTCTTGTCATTTATTTTATGTGTGTGTGTGTATATATATATATATATATATATATATATATATATATATATATGGGTCCCCTTCAAAACATCTAAAAAATACATCTAATTTCATAACATTGAGACCAGAACATCTAAAACCCAAAACAACTAAAACCCATAACACTGAATTTCTTAACATCTAACAATACAAATCACATGAAAATAACATCACCTCCACATATAACATATAATGACACCAAACTACCAAATACACTTTTTAACTACATTTCTGCAGGGGGGCTTGATACAGTGGGGTTAGGAAATTAACATTTCCCACTGTAGTGCGATCTTGGAGTTTTTATATTTAATTTACGGGAGGGTGCAGAGGGGCTTGCTCCCCCCTGCAGAAATGTGGTAAAAAGTGTATTTGGTAGTTTGGTGTCATTATATGTCGAGGGGATGTTATTTTCTTGTGATTTATAGAGTTAGATCTTATGAAATTCGATATTATTGGTTTTAGATGTTTTGAGTTTTAAATGTTCTGGTCTCAATGTTATGAAATTAGATGTTATAGGTTTTAGATGTTTCAAAGTAGACCCATATATGTCTATATATATATGGGTCTGCTTTTATTAGAAGATGTTACTTAAACAAAAGCATGACCTTAGTTATGCAAAAGTGCACTTAAAAGACTTCTGGTTCACCGAACTGGCAATAAAAATAAAAAAGAACACTGTAAAGAAAGCTTTGCAGGGGGGCTTGCCTCCAGCAGCCCCACTACATTATATATACTAACTCTGAGATCACACTACAATAAAATAAAAATAAAATAAAATTGACACACTGCAGCACTAAAGCATGCTACAGTGAGGATAAGGGAATATACCCGTTTCCCCACTGTAGTGCAATCTCAAAGTTAGTATATATAATGTAGTGGGGGTGTGAGGAGCCCAGCCTCCCACATGGGTGATGCAGGGGGGCTTGCTTGTTTGTCCTTTGCTGACTGGATTAGTCTTATTAGGTTATGCAGGAGTTATGCTGAAACTATTGATGGACCCAGAAAATCATAAAAAAACATCATTTAAATCAGCATGGATTTATCATGATATGGTCAACCCTACCTGAGCAGAGTTTTATGACCAGGTTTTCATAGCAGCTGATTTTACTTTGTTAGTTGGTGTTATTAAAACAGATTTACCAAAAGACCTTTGATACTATTTTACATAGGTCTATTGTTACTACTCTCATGAAACACCACTATAGTCCATTTTGATCAGTTGGATTGATAGTTAATTAGTCATATGCAATGTGTTTCAATTAAGGATAACCTTTCTGAATATCTACCAGGGCTGTCTAGAGTCCCATAGGGATCAGTGTTGGGTCCCTTTTTGTGTAATTTTTCAATGAATTGTATTAATAATCACTGCTGGCATGCAAAGTATCCAGATGACTGTAAGAAAGGGTTCACATTAGACTGTAAGGGGGACTTGTACACCAATATCACAACTCTTTCAACAGTTTTCTTCTTGGGCTAAAAAGTTAACTTGAACTTCAGTCAAATAAATGTGATGAATTTTGGAAGACAAGTTATTGCAACAAATTTCTCTCAATGCCATCCTACATGAAACCAGTGATTGCAAAGATCTGGGAATACTTACTTTCTCTGGCTTTTTTTTTCTAACCATGTGAATAGCATTGAGAAATTTTTTCTTCATCTAATGAGCCTTCTTTTTAAAATAAAATTCTTTAAGAGATGAACGTAATTTGATGCATCTACATAAAAATGTATATTTGATTGATTTTGGAATTTAATAGTTGCTTTCTCTGTAATAGGTCTCAGCTTGCATTACTTGAAATAGTCAATAGTAAAATTACTAAGAGAATACCTTCTCTTCTATACCCTACTTATCAAGAAAGATGTCAACTTTTGGATTTATACTCATTGCATATTAGGCATACCAGAGAGAAAGCCGTAATACTATTATTAATTACTATAATTTTTCTACCATTTCTGTAGTCAAACCTCATACATAGCCATAACAACATAGATGTTGTTAACTCTAAATGCAGAACTTCTCTTTAGAATCAAATTTATAGCACAAACAATACCCGGAATATGAACTTGAATCCCTTTTGATATTAGGAAGTCTCCAAATCCTGCTTCTTTTAAATTTTAATTTGATCTCCAGATGCATGCCAGTGTCTGTAATGTTTTGTTTAGTGAACTATATTCCTTGATGGCCTGAACACTGTAATATAAATTTACAAGACAATATATTCAGGAGCGTAGCAAGTGTTTGAACCAAAGACCATTGACCCCAAAAAATCACAACCCAAAGTCATGAAAGTCAAAACAAAAAAAAAAATTAAATTTAATTTGTCTTGCCAGTTATATTTACAAACTCCATGATTGCACTCCAGCTGTGAAAGGGCAAAACCCCACTCCATTCTCTAACAAAATCTCAAACATCTAGCTACCAGCATTTTTTGAAATTATGTAATTTCAGTATAACATGCCAGTAGCAGAAAGGTTTAATATTGTGAGCCTTTGATTACATGAATGTATCCAACATAAGTGCATAGTAGTGCAACACTGACAATGTTAATTGTTACAGTATTTACATCAATATTCATGCAAATATTTAAGATTTACACATCAGTTTTCATACTGCAGAATAAATTACCCAAGTCTCCTTTTAGCTATCAAGTGCATTCCATGTGAATTCCAGAAAAAAATACTCAATCCAGATATCTTCTATGTCTTTTATTCACAAAGAGAATAATATATCCAAACCTGACTCAACAGATGAGTTGAGAAAATATAACTTAATACAGCAGCATATACCTCTCAACTATCCAGATTTTTGCAAAATGTCAGGATTTTTTGGCTCATATTTTTGGTCTGTTCTTCATAAAATTTGTGGCATATCACTTAGATGATCTGAGGATTGAAATCACTAAATAATGATGTACATTTCAGTTTCTGATTTCAAACCCTTCAGAAAAATGTATGTTAAAACAAACCCTCTTACCCAAACAACTTTCTAAGTTTATAAGAGCAATATTGAAAATATGTTCCTATTTTTGGGCCTCTGTCCACCTCCCCCCACTTTGCTGGGCTTTGTCCAGATTTCTTGCACTAAGAGGTTGAGAGGTATGTAGCAGCATAATATAATGAATCCTGTGCCATTTAATGACTAAAGAAGAAAGCCTCCAGACAAATAATAAGAGACATCTCATGACAGCAGTGCAACAATTGAACAGTGACAGCTAGATTAACTCTCCATACCAAATTTAAGTTTCTCCAATCATGGTCAGCTGAAAAGATTAAGAATTGAAAAAATAATCTCCCGATAACATAAACCACAAGCAATAAAAGTGTTTACAATAGTTTTCATCTAGACTATAAGATTATTCAGTGTCACCAGCAGTATACTTGCTGTTCTAATCAACACAATTATTAACATAGCAGTTTTTGCAATATAAATATAGGTTAAAGTACAAAAATGAGCGGACATATCTAAATGATGATACTTTGCTACAATAATACCTTAATATATCATATGCTGCCGGGGGCAGCCACGGTGGTCCACTGGTCAGAGTTGCCACCTCACAGCAAGAGGTTCTCCGGTTAAATCCTTGGCTGGGGTGCCTTTTGTGTGAATCCTGCATGTCCTCTCAGTGGTTGTATGGGTTTCCTCTGGGTGCTCTGGTCTCCTCCCACATCCCAAAGACATGATGTAGGTGGATGGACTGGACACTTTAAATTGTCTCTAGGTGTGAGTGTGCATGCCTTCTGTGGAAGGTTGGGCACTGGGCTGCCAACTTGACACCGTAAAAACTTCTCTGCCGATCATGAGCGGACAGGTGATCTGCTGTGGCAGCCCCTAACCGGAAAAAGACGAAAGAAGAAGAAGATATCATATGCTGCTGAGTATCAAAATTATATCTAAATATTTGGCTTTTATTGCAAGATAAAATAGAGTAATATTTGATTGCTTCTGTCAAATCAGTAACAATGGGTCTATATTACTTAAAAAAAAGCAGTAATATTGAATGGCTTTTTATCGAACCAGAAAAGTCGAAAGCTGAAAATAATGAAAACTCGAATGAGCGAATTCTTTCACTGCTAAAGAATTCTCTAGCCCTACCACCAACGACACACTAACCTAAGCAAAACAAAGTGGGGGGCTTCGACCCCCATACCCTCCAATGAGGGGGGCTTATGCCCCTCACACCCCCCTAACTAAATACACTAACTCCGAGATCACACTACAGTGGGGAAAAGGGGCAAACTCATAAGGATGGCCAAGTGGTTTCTTTCCCAGGGAAAGAATTTTCTCATTCGCGTTTTCTCTATTTTTAGCTTTCGACTTTTCCTGGTTCGATGAAAAGCCATTCAGTATTATGGCTTTTTGATAAGGTAATAGGAACCCGTAAGAATTATATATCAAGCACAATACATGACTATCCAAACTTCAAAGTAAAATGACAATAAAACCTGTATTTAAACTTTGCTGAGACTACTAGATTTGTGATACTGAAAGCAATGTTGCTGCTAGGCCATGCTTCCTCTCCTGAAACATGTGCAATAACATTTATACTCAGTAAAAGTTACAAAATGTACTACTAATTGATAGCTATGTTTACTTCTTAATCAAAATCAAATAAAAGAAAAGTCGCTCAGGTAAATGGTTGCCATTACTATAGAAAACTTTTGGATAGTTGTACTGTTGATATCAGTTCAACAGAGAGACCATTTATTACTTCCTTCAGTGATGCCACTACATATAAATATACCAAACCAGCCATAACAATTCACAAAGTATGCTAATAATTAAGATTGCTTTTGATGGCACTGTACAAACACCCCAAAAATTTTGTCATTAGTCTTTGTGGAGATAAATCAGAAAACAATTTCTACCAACGAATGATGGAAAAAAGTGATGCTGTAATGAAGATAGAACTTCTTTATACTGACTGCTAAACAGCTGATCAAATACATAGGTTCATATTAAGCCTGTTAGCCATGCCAAAAGTGATAAGATTTCAGCTACACAATAGATGAGCAATGCTAATAAGACAGAACATAGCTCAAAAGTCCCGTTCCACATGCTTTACTATTGTTTTCAAAAGGATGGCTGTAGAATTCTCATTCAACAATTTAAACGGTATTGTCAGAATAAGATATTTAAAGGGAAGAAATATAGCCAGTCTTTGTAGCAAATCAACTCAAAGTTAATTGTAAAATGGAAGCACAAGACTGTAACAAGAACTTTAAGCAACACTACCAAAATTCATCAAAGCCCTGCACTCACTTCCATTAATCAAGGTATCTGTCTTTTCATTCTACTTGTGTGCAACAAGCTGTAACCCGGCTTCAGTAGTCAACTAACAAGGGTTACACATCCCAAATCTGTCTCCAAAATGTGCTACATATTTTGCTAAACTCCATTAAATAAAACATATTTTCATTACCACTCTCATAATGTCACTAATAAAGGCCCATGCTAGAAACAAAAGTAAACTATGATTAGTCTCATGGAAAAGAAATGCAATGTCAACAAATTACTATATACATGTATCTTCTTAATTATATCTCTAGAACAGCATGTCAGCTAGCATGACATTTAGATTATGCACAGTAATACTGGCATATATGTGTTCCATTGAGTAAGCACTTTTAATGGGGACCACCAATATGGAAACACAAGTGCAACATCACAAATGTCCTACTGTGATCATAATCTCAGAATGATACATTAGTTTCTATTTAAACAATAATTCCAAGTTATATACTTATATATTTTATTGAATTACATTAATGATGTTATACAGCCAGTAGTAGTCCCATTCTTACTTTGCCCTATAATGCAAAACCAATTCTGAAGTTGAAAATATCTTGCACATAAACATCATGGTGATAATTAAAAATCTAGGGAAGACTTCTAGTGATTAGATTGTTGTAGGTCTATATACCAGGGGAATACAGATATATTGTTGACACTCAGTTACACTATCAAACAAGTTCAGTCCAGGCAGCATTTTGTATGAAAATTTTCCAGGTAGGAAACCTATTTTATTCATATTCAGATAAATGTAACTGCAGCTCTGTAGGGAGTCTTTATAACCTCCAGAAACAACCTACAGGATATGCATTGAAGTTGTTAATGCAGTTGCAATCTGGACTGTGAGATCTTGGAAAGGAAAATGAGTCTCCAAGACTAGTATTACTATTCTGAGGTGTACTATAGGCCTGGCATTGTAAATTACAAAAGTTCTAATCTTTTACTCTTGCGTTGCTGTTCTCTACCATAAGATCACTAATATGGCATTCATCTTGAAGACAATCAGCTGATATCTTCCTTTTTCTGTTTTTATCATAGTGTGAGAATAGAGGGAACATCAAAGGTTCAAACTTCTTATTCTTGTGCATGCCATGATTTATGTAGCCCATGTTGTTACCCTCCATATTTCAGAATATAGAAATAGTGTCACTCAATTACTAAATTAAGAATGGTATTACGTCTAGTTTTATAACAACTGTCCTAGTCTGGCAAATGCATAATTTTTAATTGAAACAGTAGCGTAGAGTGGTGCATCTCCAACTATCCGTGGTAAAGGACTAATTGCTTTTATTTCCAATCCATCACATAGCAGTACTAGCATGAATTTACTACAATAAAGAGACTATGGCCATTAAGGATATACAGTGTAGAACCCGCACAACCTGGATGAATTTTCTTGTGCTTCCACAACTTGTCTTAAACTGAACAGTAGACTCTCCAAGACCACACTGAGATCATTGAATTAAGCTGGAAGACAGGGTCTAGGAGCCAATATTCTGAAGTATATTGTAATCCTTTTTTTCCCAAACCTTTATATCCAATGATGGTGTTAAGACTGAATGTTTTTCTTCAATCAAAATTACTTCCTTTCAAGAAAGAAATGAGTTGTATCCGAGCTTTAATGTTCAAAGCTGACAAAAATGGTATTCCCCAATAAACTCAGATATGACATGCTTACAAGGATACAATGAGGCACATCTGGAAATACTGTCTGTCTCTCATCTCAAAATAAACAAACAAATAATTGTCACTTCCTCTGCACTCATGTGGTGTTAGATTGGAATTAAAGTGAAATAACAAATGTCCACAATTAGATATTTAAAGTTTTTACTGTCCTCCTCACTCCTACCCCCATGTGTGACTATGTACCAGTAGCTGCTTCATCCCACCAGCCAGCCAACAAAAGGAACAGAAAGCTGGCAAAAGTTAATGGTTTAACTACATCAACCTTTCAAAGATCAGTGCAGTTAACCAGTCACCTACTCTATCTGGCAGCAGAATCCCAGATAAGGAACTCCACTGGGCGTTTGTATTTTCTCTCTCTATTTTCTTTTATTAGGTAAAGAAATGCAGCATTTCTTCATGTAGAGAAATGGCCTGAGGATTGGAAGTAAGGAGTTTAAGAACCGGCACTGATGCACGAACCTCAGTCTGAGTAGTACTGGTGTACAGGATGCCTTCTTGTTGCATGTAAAATATTAATCCACTTCCCTGAGTTGTAGTAGTTACAACTTTAACAGCCATATTTACTTAACTAAGATATAGATAGATGCTTATGCACTTGTGTAATTCTGAATATGAACTGCAGCAATTCACATTCCAACCAACAAATAAGGCTGGCTGGTGAATTGTACTGAGGGGAATGCTCACAGACCCAGCTGCTTATACTAATGCCATCTTACTGATTCCCTTAAATGCAACAATATCCTTTTTGCATGCTCTCTGTCAAGTCAGGTACTATATATGGTGAAGTGATTATTTTTCCAACTCTATTAATTTCTTACATTTTCTTTAGGAAAAATAAGTCTCATTAATACCTATAAATTCAAAGGTCTGCTGCAGGCTCCTTTTCTTGCAAATGAACTGTGAGAACATTGATTTAGGATTTCATGTTTCACTTGGTTTAAGAGTTGAATCCCTGAAAACACACAATATAATTTTAGTCAGAGAGCACCAATGCATTTGACTGAATGGGAATAGACAAGTTGATATTCAGATACCTTATGAGGGTTACAGGGGTTGAATACAACACACCTTTTTTACAAAAATAAAAACAATGAATGTGGCTCTGCAGATTTGCACAATAAAACAGTCTATGATAGGCATGGGTTGTATAGGTGCCACTGCAGATTTTGCATGTTAACTGACTGTAGCAGCAGGAGGCTGGCTGGCACACATTTAAAATTATATCCATGCTTTCTTTCCCAACCTCGAGCATCCATGTTACCATTATATTTTAGATTTTTAATGGGGGCTAGAGAGTTGTGCAAATGACTTTACCAGTTAAGACTGGGGCAAAAGATGTCCAAAAAAATCCCAAAGGGGACCACTGATGGCATGAAGCAGCTTTCATAATTGTTAATACAAACACCATGAGAACAGATACTGCTGAAAAACAGAGCAATGTTAAATCATTTGTTTGTCTTTTCGGCTCTTCCCAGTTAGAGGTCACCACAGTGAAACTCCAGTTCGCTAATGAATGGCAGTCGATTTTTATGGTGCTGAGTTGCCAGCCCGACGCCCAACCTTCAGCGAAGGCACGCCCATTCACGCATGTCTGTCAGAGGCCACTCGACCATGGGGAGGACATGCAGACAACGTTAAATCATTAATGAAATCAAATGCAGGATGAGGAAACGGTCCCTATAGTGCCTAAGTATGTGTGTGTGTGTGTGTGTGTGCTACAGTTCATATCACAGGAAGTAATTAATAGGCAAAGATCAAGCAATGCCTTTCTTTGCAAATTAAAAATGGTTTATGTGACATGAGAGCATCATCACTTTTATGATGGATTATACTGTACGATTTTGTATTACCACACTTTAGGGTAGCGCGTCTATACATCTGCCTCATTTACACCCCACTCTCTTCTCTTACTCCTTTCCCTTGGGGAGATAACTTTTTTAACTGTCTTTGGGTAATAATTAAATCCTCTGATGTCTATTGTATTTTTATCTGTTTGGTTTGTATGTATTCTGCTTCAAAAACAAAAATACTTACTGCCAAGGAAAAAAGCATGGTTTGTTGACAGCCATTTGAATAAAGTTAAGCTGAAGTCCTGAAACTGCAGTCTCACATAGGTGTTCTTTAAAAAAAACAGGGCAGCGTGAGTGCAAAGCAGCAACAAATAATGTTTTACCTATGGCTTTATCATCACATGCCTGCAAGACACGACCAGTCTTTGAACTGATGATTATTTGTATTGTACAAGGAAACTAATGAAAAGTACGTGAAGATTCTAGTTTCCATGGAAGTCAGCAACATTATTATTCACTTTCACTGAGACCCTAACAGCTGTAATTCAGAGAAGGATTCATTTATTCACTCCAGCTGAACTTACATTTCCGATGCAATCTATCTTTTGTGTACTAGAATGACTTGGAAGGAGGGAATAGAATCAGACAGCCATCAACTCTAGAGGAAGAAAGAACACATCTTGTGTGCTACTGTTGTATGTATGGTGCATCAAGTCTAAGAAAAATGGACAGGTTAGCAAGAGCATGACCTGTTTCTGTCTGCCATGAAATATTAGGTGTGCTTAATTGTTTCTGTGTGGGTGGTGAAGTGTCACAATTTGAGTTTTATTAATATGCTATATTTCTTCAGAAAATATACAAAAGAACACTTTTCCTAAGGTCGCCAAACTAGCTGCAAAATGAGTAACTATTACAAAATCAGTCTGTCTATGGGATTTGTCAACACAGATGATGCATCCACAACAAAAGAAGCCTCAAACATGGTGAGCAAATTCAAATAATCCTTGCTTTGCTTTTGCTATGTTTTTAGTTGGTGTTGGTGTATTAATATATTTTAATACTGCCAGTGAAACAAAACAAACTAGTTCCAGTCCCTCACATGAGTATTTTAAGTTGTATTCAATTTGTTTATTGAATAATTCCATCTGCTGTGGTCCCTTTTCAGGGGATAAAGGGGAACAGATTATTAGCATTGCCTCTGATTAATGGCAATATATATTTTTTCCAACAATTTGTCCCTGCAGTAAGCTGATCATCTGACATTTACTCTGTCTAACAGCCCATTTGTACCCACTACAGTGTGAAAGATAAGAGGACGTATCTATTAGGTAGCTTTCAGGAGCATTTCTAGTATTTTTCAGTTTTATTCTCTCTACGGGTATGATCCCCGTCAGGCATCAGGGAGGGACATGCAATGGACTGTCTGTGAAGGGTATCCATTCACTTTATACAAGGAGATTTGGCTTTAACAGCACATTCCCTACCCTAGTAACATGAGCAATGGTCTCTGCATTCTCCACTAGGGTGTTAGGGCCATTCTGAGTGCACGCAAACTCATATATCCCCCTGAAAGAGGTGACAGAACCATGCCCTGTTACTCCTCTTCCTCATGGTCTGTTTCATCCAGTACAAGGACCACTAAATAAACCCCAGGCACCTGAGTCACTAAAGGAATGACCCCTTTCTGTCAAATATTTTTCCACTCCTGTGTGCCTTGGTGCCAGGCACTAATGGCAAAATATTGTTTATCACTATGGGGTTTCAGTGCATTTGTCAGGCATGAATAATCAGGAGCACAGCAAACATGACAGTATAATCTATTAATGGCAGGTTATTTCTGAATTTGTAAATTGTCTAAACAAGAGGTCGTTATTATTGGGATGAATAGTACAGTGGTCTGCAATGTACAGGGTATGACTTGCTGATTAAACAGCTGGCAATATAAAATTCACTGTTGTCAGAGTGAAGACTAATTTGGGTGACTGCATTTGGGCTTGGATTAATTATAAGGTCCCTTCAAAACATTTTGAACTTAGACATAGTGGTAGAGCATAATAAGAAACAAATATTACTTTTAGTTTGGGATTATTTTGATTTAATTTGACTACGGTGTATTAGTCTTTAGTTAGTTGAGATTGCGTTCTGTTTGCATCTGATTTTTCTTGCCATAATGAGTGTTTCAATTCATTAGAGATTTTATTTCACCTGACATTGAAGTATATGGATCTGTTTTTTCCTCTTTCCATGTTGACTGAAGACCATAAATTAAGACTTAAGGAAACTAAATTAAAAATGGAGGTATGCAGTCATTTTTTGCACTGTAACTATACATTTCATATTAGCACATTTCTCCCTCCTCACCAGCCCATAGGAGGACCAAGCTGTATATTTTAATATCATACATAAAAATATGAGTACTAGTTGCAATAAATTATATTAAGTGGGTGCATCTGAACTGTGTTGTGAGACACAGCTAATAAACATGCTGTGCTATACTGACTACTATATACACAAATCAAATATTTTTTTTTCTGCCTGAGAAACATAGCAAGCAATGAAATTAACACAGAATGATGATGAGTGTATTATAGGGAAATAATGGACTGCCTACGGTTGTGAGGCCTGAAATTCCAGGCATTGGGCTTCCCCAGCCTAGATGATTCATTTCCCTGCAATATGAACCCTGGAGAATATTACTGCTTTTAGTAAATTAGTTGTGTGTTTGTATTGATTGCCGTGCAGTAGATGGAGAACCAGGTGTTTTTGAAGGATCTCTTGTTGTTTGGACAGTAGAAAGATGTTTTCCCATACATATATTTGCAGTAACTACAGTTTGTAGGGCCACACGGATAGGTGCCAGAGGGCAGGGCCGGCCTTAGCTGAAATGGCGCCCTAGGCGAAGTAGTACTCCAGCGCCCCTTAAGCCCCACCCACACCATACTAATGCACACCCCTATAAGCCCCACCCACAGGTAGGCCACTCACCAAGAAGGCCACTTCAGTCTTTTCCTTCAATTATTTAAATGCATACAAAGAAAGATACCTTATAATATAGTTAAACTGAAAGTGAAGGACGGTGGAATTTTCCTTTAATAAACCTGCTTTAGCTGTTGCTCCATCACACATATTTTACTATAAAAGTCATGTCCTCAAAAAATAGAAGACCATGTGCCTCGTTTCAAAGGGTTGCTTAACTTACAGTTTAATTTACTTTGGGGTAGGCGGGCGAGTCTTACAGCTCAGTGAAAGTAGAATAGCAACCTCTCTCCTCCCTCTGTACAGTAGCTTAAGCTAGAATAGCACAAACACAGATAGCCATTTGCTAAACAATACAATCTCGCAATGAAAACAGACTTAGCATAAGCATTAAACTTCTCTGCCATTGAAATGGAATGAAAACCGACATTCATAGAAAATCCATCTGGCCATTAAGTTTATCTTTGGGCTGTTTTCAAAACAGACTCATTGCGCACATTTTTAGGGCCATGCATGCATGTATTTGTTCTTTGATTCACCTTCCTGATTCTAGTGAATTATACTCCTTGTATAATACCACTGCCACTTGTTAGAAAGCGTTTTAAATTGCAGTTTAACATTCTTTTAATAAGCAATGAAATGATGTATAAAATCAATAACACTGTTCATTTCAGAAAATTTCAACCATAATAGGTTAGACCTATCATTACAATCCACCAATATCACTCAATGCACAATCTTGCAGAAGTAAAATCATCTGAATAATTCCACATTAAAGAAATATGTAACTAGTGAAGAGGTTGCTACTGGCAAACAACTTTACATCTCAATGCTTCATCTACAAATTCAGTGTAAGTTGCCCTTGAAGAATTGTCTATATTACAATTACATTTTATTTTATTTATTTTACATTTGTTGACCGGGCTAGTCCAACTGGATACATGTCCATTTTCAGTGGAGGCCCGGGGAGAAATGTGATAAACTGGTAATATTGCAAAAGGAAATGACTAAAACTGACAACAAGTTCATAGTTACTAGGCTTCTCGTACAAAGGAGGACACACTCAGGAGTGGAGAACCCCTAGCCTCCCTTGAAATGCACCAAATAATCGGCAATCATATGGGTACTGCAATATCAGCACTTCATCTACATGGTGGGGGAGTAGAATCCACAGCCTTCTGCACCAAAGGCAATTATGGTACTAACACTGCTTTCAAATTCCCTGTACAATAAGGCACCACTTGTTAGTGTGCATTTTAAATTTGTAGCTTTGTGCTTTAAATTTGTAGTTTTGAACATTTTTCCAGTAAGCAATGAAACAATGCATTTCCCAATAATGAAATAACTGCCCATTTCAGAATATTTTAACCATAAAAGGCCACTCAAGACTTCTATCATTACAATCCATCAGTATAAGTCAGTAAGCACAATCTCTGCAGAAATAAATTTCATCTGAATAATTCCACATTAAAGAGATGTGTAAGTAATGAAGAGGCTGTTACTGGCAAGCAACTTTATATTTCAGTGTTTCATCTACAAATTCAGTGCTTGCTGCCTTTTAAGAATTAATTGCCTATGTAACATAAAACTGGTAAGCTGGTGATACTACAATAGGGAATGACTGAGAAAACAACAAGTTCATAGTCACTAGGCATCTTAAGCAAAGGAAGACACACTCAGGAATGCAGAACCACTACCTCACCTTAAAATGCACCAGATAATTGGCAACTAGGGCGTTACATACAGTGCCTCCATACCTCTCAACCAAGGGGTGCACTTGCACCCCCCTGGAATCTGCTAAGCATTTCAAACAGTTTTTTTATGTGGCTGAGCATTTATTTTTTTGTGCGTTCTTCTTTAAGAAGATCGCGGGTAGGCGTGCTGACATCATCACGGGAACTAGACTAGATGGGCTGACATCATCGCTATGTGAAAGCGAAGACAGGATATTTGAGCGGGAACGGACGATGGATTATGCAGCCAGGAAGACAAGATGTTTGAGCGGGAACGGAAGATGGATTATGCAGCCAGGAACGGAAGATGGGACCCGTTCAGGTAGTGTGTGTGTGTGTGTGTGTGTGTGTGTGTGTGTGTGTGTGTGTGTGTGTGTGTGTGTGTGTGTGTGTGTGTGTGTGTAAAATGCCCCAGGTGTACATGGTGGTAGGTAGAGAATAAGGCTTGAACTCTGTACCTTGGGCCCAAGTGGCAAGAGCCTGAATTCCCTACCACCACCATTTGTAAAAATATTTCAGGATTTTCCCTCATACCTTTTCTGTTCCTCATAAAATCTGTGGTTTCTGCATTTGTGTCCTTGTTGCCTGACAGCTAAGTGTTATTATTTGGTTATATTCTTGGATGTCTGTAGTGTTTCTCCCTCGGCCTCTGCTAAAAAAATTGCTTTTTGTTTTCAAAGTCAGACTTTCCTGGTTAATAAATGTAAATGGACACATTTCAATATTGGACTTCTTTTCTTCAGAAAGTGTATGGTAACAAAAGCAAGCTTTTATTCTAGCAATTTTCTAAGTGTACAAGATGGATATTTGAAATGTATCCCTGTGTTTGGGACTGTATTCCCCATTATTGGCTTCATCCAGGTTTTGTGCTAGGGTTGAGAGTTATGGTAAGAATTGAATTCACTGAATATGTTTGGGGCTGTATTCACCCAGTATTGACTTTGTTCAGGTATTTATTGGCTTCATCCAGGTATTTATTGGCTTCATCCAGGTTGTTTGCTAATGTTGAGAGCTATGGTAAGAACTGATTTCACTGAAAATGTTTGGGGGCTATATTCTCTCATTACTGGCTTTGTCCGGGTGTTATTTGCTAAGAGGTTGAGAGCTATGGTGAGAACTGAATTCACTGAATGTTTGGTGGTTGTAGTCACCCATTATTGGCTTTGTTCAGGTCTTTTGTGCTAAGAGGTTGACAGCTGTGCTATGGTGAGAACTGAATTCACTAAATGGTAAAGTTTCAGTCTTCCTCTTTCACAAAACAGCTGATTTGGCGTAGTGGTATGTTGCTTTGACTTTTGCATGGGGTACCCTGGGTTCAAGTCGTGGCAGTGAAATGTATGGTGGTAATGCAGCATTTTATTCTAGCAATTTTCGAACATTATACAAGCAATGTTTAAAATGTGTCCCTGTTGTTTGGCCTTTTGCCCCCCCCCCCAATAAATTTCGACTTTTTCCAGATTTCTTGTGCTGCAAAGTTCAGAGATACAGCTGAGTGTCGAGTAGATTTTACAAGGAGCTGAGAGCTGCAGGGGAGCAAAAGTTTAGTGCTGATTATGTTTAGTCTGCTTACATTAATAGCACAACAGATAGTGTACTTGCTTTAGATGCTGAAGGCTGTGGGTTCTACTCCCAGTAGGTAAATGCATTGCTGATGCTGTATTGTGTTGTAAAGGGGTGGATGCTGCAGTCCTTTTGGCAAAGATACCTAGTAACTATGAACCTGTTAACAGTTTGCTATCCATTCTCTATTGCGGTATTACTAGCTTTTCATTTTACTGCATGCAACAAAGGCAATTTATTCTTCAACGGCGGGCACTTTATTTGTAGATTAAACAATGACATATAAAGTGTTTGCTAGCAGCAACCTCTATTAGTTACAAATTTCTTCAATGTGGATTTTACTACAGAGATTGTGTATTTTTACTGATACTGGTGGACTTGAGTAGACTTTATGATGGAAATGTTCTGAATTGGGCAATTTTGTCATTGGTGGATGCTTTTGTTTTTGTTTACTGGAAAAATTTTCAAAACAATAAATTTAAAATGCCCTTTAACAACTGTATTGTACAAGGAATATAATGTAATACAGTCAGGAAGGTGTATCAAAGAGCATGTGTATGTTATGTTCGAGGGCCTATGATTTTGAAGACAGCCCAGAGTTAATATTTGCAATTGGCAAAATGTATTTTCTCTGAAAGTGGGTTTCGTGCTGTTTCAATGCATGTGAGTTTCAAGGGCAGAGAAGTATTAATGTTAGTCTATTTTCATTGAGACTGCATTGCTTTAACAGATGTGTATTAGGGTTTGTGCTGTAAAATGCAAAATAACTTTCAAATGAAATCCTAAATCATCGCAGAAGTAAAGCAGTATGCACATTAGTGTTTATGGTAAATGGGGCAAAATAACCAAGGAATGGGACATTGGAATGGCTGCAGGGGGGGGGAGGCTCCATTTGACCATGATTTTGTGAGGGGGATAGCAAACTCAGACAGCCCCGGTTGAACTATACCTCTCAGTTGTCCATATCTTTGCAGAATTAATAGATATTTGCTGCTTATTTTTGGTTTGTTTCTCAAAATTTGTGGTTTTCTAGCAAATCATTTAGGAATGAAGCCATTAAATGACAGACATTGAGTTTCAGATGTCATAACCTTCAGAAAAATGCATGCTAATGCAAGACTAAGTTTATATAAGAGCAATTTTCAGTAGTGTTTCTATGTTCCCCAATATATTTGGCCTTGTTCAGATTTCCTGCATTAAGAGGTTGAGAGGTACGCAAATCACTTTGTAGATTAGGAATATCCAAACATCTCAATTGTCCCCAATTCTGGCTCAAAATGTTGCTCTTGCTCTCCCTAATAATGCCTCCTCCAAAATGGCAATTTTGGAAGAAAATGTGGAGGGTTTACAATTATAACTGTAATGATCAGTTGTAGATTACCTTTATTTCAGAAATGCATGTGGATGCTCTTATTTTGTTAGCTGCTTCAAGTTAACTGTTAATATTAAAAGGTGTCCCTTTTTGACAGGTATTTTTGCATCCCATTTTGGTCTGTTTTTCATAAAATTGTGGTTTCTGGCAAATTAATGGCAAGTCATTAAAGATTGAAGTTAGAAAATAATGGCAGACATTTGAGTTTCAGATCTTATACCCTTCAGAAAATTTGTACTAATGCAAGATCTACCTGTTCTATTAAGTTAATAAGAGCAATATTTAAAAATTGGCCTTATTTTTGGGCCTGTGTCCCACTTCTAGTTCTATGTATTTGTCCAGATTTCTTGCTCTGAAGTTGAGAGGTAGGAGTGTCAGAGCCTTCAAATTATGACATACTTATTGCACCCCAGCCCCCATTGTAGTGGCTCGATGTGTCCAAGGAAGGCAAGAAGCAGTTATGCAGTATGTGCAGAGTATTCCCCCATCCAAGGTAGATCACAAATATGACCGTGGCTTTTCATCTGTCCTTGATTTTGCAAAATGTTCTGGTTTTCTATCAGATTTTTATACTGTTGATTTATGCTTCTTATTATTCAGGAACTGCATGCTATCTCAGTGTCCTGTTGCTCTGTTTAAGTAGCCATGGTTTAATGAACATCAGGTAAGCTTGTCGGAGATTGTAAGATGCAAGTAAGCTTTAGTAAGCATATTGTTAAAGAATTGCTAGCATTGAAAGCCTTTTCGTTGCCATGCAGAGAATATTTACATAGCTAGATAATGTATAAGCCTTGGGTATTGAAATGCATATGACAGTATTTGTAATAAGGACAGGATTACAGTATTTTCAGAAGCTCATTACATTTTATTGGAGACCAGTGTCTTATAGCAGTGTCTGTGTTAGTACACTTGTAGTTGGGTGGCTTTAATGGTATATGGTAAATAAGCATTGCTACCTTACTTAAAAGCCAAGCCCTGCAACAACTAGCTCCACAATGAAGTCAAAACACAATAGCTCTGGTGGGTAAATGTACTCTGTAGTAATCAAAAAGGCAAATGTTTGAAATGACTACAGCTTATGTGCAAACACAATAGGTAGTGATGAAACAATGCTCTGCTAAAAATGCTTTAATGCTCCACATTGCTGAGCTGCAATCACTAGCTACCAGGATTTCACCCACTTCAGATCAAGCACGGTGCCGTTCAGTGCAACCTTCCCAGAACTAATTCAAGTCTGACCAGAATTATTTGGTGTGTATGAGGGAGGTAGCATACCCTCAGCTGTCCAGATTTTTGCCCCATATTCCTCTTAAAAGGATTGAAGTTGCTAAATAATGAGACATTTCAGTTTTAGATGTCATGTCATTTAGAAAATGCATACTAACACAAATCCTGTTACTCTTGCAATTTTCTGAGAGCCATATTTATAATTTGTCCCTATTTATTTTAGGCTTTGTCAAGATTTCTTCCACTAAGGGTGAAGCCTTGAGGGGTGTGGTATCTTTGTAAGAGAGAGAGAGAAAGTGAAATGCCCAAGTTAGAGTTAGCAGGTGGAATTTTCAAGTGCATTTTCAAGGAACTGTGAGTTTTAAGGGAAGCAAAGTTCACTGCTGCTCATGCCAAGTCTATTTACAATGTGCAACCATTTTGTTTAGCAAATGGTATCTCTATTGTGGTATAAAGTTTTAAAGCTATGTTAGTAGCACCACAAGTAGAATACTTGCATCTTAATGTAAAGGCTTGAGGTTCTATTCCTACAGCATATACATTTGTATGCTGCAGTCCTCAGGATGTCCTCCTTTGGATGAGATGCCTAACTATGAACCTGTTTTTCAGCTTGTCATCCATTTTCTATTGCAATATACCAGCTTACCATTTTTTTAATTTAACATAGGCAATTTATTCTTTGATGGCAGCAGGCACTGAATTCGTAGATGAAACACTGAAATATACAAGTGTTGCTGTATAATACAAGGGATATAATTCAATTATATATTATAATTAATACAATCAGGTAAAGCAAATAACTTTTGCATGGCCCTAACAAGGAGGCAACCTAGGCAAGGAGCCTATTGCTTAAACAGTTCAAAGGTAAATAACCTGCCACTGGCCAGATGCATTTTCTTTGAATGTGGGTTTCAATGCCGTTCCATTGAATGTGAGTTTCAAAAGTAGAGAAGCTTTAATGCCAAGTCTGTTTTCATTGAAAGACTATTGCTTTGTTTAGGTTTAGTAAATGTCTCAGTGTTTGGGCTATAATGTTTGAAATAAAAGTTGTAAATTTAAATCCAACTGCCTGTAATCATTGTAGAACTAAAGCAGAACACAGTATGCACACATATTTGAATAGTGTCTACAGTAAATGGGGAGAAATAGCCAAGTAATGGGACACTGGAATGGCTGTGTGGGCGGGGCTTGGGTGGGTGGACTTGGGCGGGCTGTGTTGGTAGGGGGCGGGGTGAGCTATGTGGGTGGGGCTCTGGGTTTGCACCCCCCTGCAAAAAATCCTGCGGGCTCCCTTGCTCTCAACTTCTTAGCACAAGAGAGCTGGACAAAGCCTAAAATATTGGGGGGGGGGGGCAAAGGCTCCAAAAGGACAGATTATAAATATTGCTCTTATAGACTTAAAGAGTTGCTAGAATAACAACATTTATCTTAGCAGGCATTGTCTAAAGGAAATGAAGACTGAAACTCAAATTATGACATTTAATTATTTCAGTCTTTAGGGATTTTCCAGAAAACCACACATTTTATGAGGAATAGGCCAAAAATATGAGGCAAGAATTTGGACATTCTGCAAACATCTGTACAGCAGAAAGATATGCATACTTCTCAACCTCTTAGTGCAAACAATCTACACAAAGCCTAAAATAACATGGATGCAATGGTGAAAAAATAGGGACAGTTTGAAGTACAGTGTGAAGTATAGTTTGAAGTACAGTGTGAAGTACAGTGTGAAGTACAGTTTGAAGTAGTGCTCTTTTTAACTTAGAAAGTTAAAAGAACAGTATTTGTATTAGCATGTATTTTGTGGAGGATGCAAAGTTTAAAACTCATATACATATAATTTCTTGACTACAGTCCTCCCTGATTTGCCAGAAAACCACAAACTTTATGAGAAACAGACAAAAACTATAATGCTAAATCCAGACACTTGAAAAGGTATGCTAAACACACACACACACACACACACACACA
Source organism: Protopterus annectens (assembly GCF_019279795.1). Taxonomy (NCBI): domain Eukaryota; kingdom Metazoa; phylum Chordata; order Ceratodontiformes; family Protopteridae; genus Protopterus; species Protopterus annectens. Next base: position 384,417,689 of record NC_056749.1, read on the forward strand.
CACACACACACACACACACACCCCTACTCTCACATAGCAACATACACCCCTACTCTCACATAGCAACACACAGACACACACCTTCTCTTTCATACAGCAACTAACAACTAGTTTAAATTCCACACAGTCCTACACTACTCTCTCATAAAACACAGACATGCACTTTTCTCTCTCATACAGAGACAAACAGAACCACCAAGTTTACATTACACATACACACACACACACACACACACACACACACACACACACACACACACACACACACACACACCTAGGGCCAATTTAGACTGTCCGCTACACCTACAGCATGTCTTGGGAATATGGAAGGAAACTGGAGCACCGGGAGGAAACCCACACGAACATAGAAGGTACACGCATCTACTCTCACACATTAACACACATGCACACTATCTCTCATGCAAACAGAACAGCTAAATTTAAATTCCATACATATACACACACACTTCCTCTCTCATACAGAAGTGAGCGGCTTAAATTACACACAAACACGCATACACTTACCTTCTTTCTAAACCAAATGGCTCCACACGGACTTGGCGTATTTCTTAAAAAAACTGCTAGTTTAAATTACACGCAGGCTTAATAAATACTACAGTTTAATTCCTTATTATACCTCTAGGAAATGTGGTATTGTATTGTAAAATGAAACACACTTCTTTATATCTGAAAATGCTTTTAATTTCTTGATCAATTTGTTCTGGTTTCTTATACCGGTGCATACCACCTGTTTAAAGTTTACTATAATCTGAATTCTAACAGCTTAAAACATGTTCAGCCAAAGAACTTTTTAAAATCCTGTTTTTAATATTTCTAGTATTCTTTCAGTCTTTTTTCAGCAATTTTTTTCTCTTAGGTTCACCAAAACAAGAGCACATTTTTCTCCACAGGAATAAAAAGACCATGTGTTCCTATAGATTTTGCATGTAGGTAGTAAATGCCTACCAGGCTTCTTACTATGTCCAGTCTACACTGAAATGACTTGATGTTTCTTGGTCAGTAAAGCTTTCTGCTGCATGCAGTATATTAGTTGTGACTATCCATTATGTTGTGCTACTGGATGAGAGGTAAGAGTGATAATCGTCAGAAGATACTGCTGTGAGATACCAACTATAACTCTGAACATTTTTACCATCTGCAACAAAGATATGTTCTGTGTGCTCTGTGCTTTTATAGAGTTTTATAAAGGCTGCCGCTCAACACACGAACACAGAAGGTACACGCATCTACTCTCACACATTAACACACGCACACTATCTCTCATGCAAACAGAACAGCTAAATTTAAATTCCATACATATACACACACACTTTCTCTCTCATACAGAAGTGAGCGGCTTAAATTACACTTAAACACAAACATGCATACACTTACCTTCTTTCTAAACCAAATGGCTCCACAAAGACTTGGCGTATTTCTTAAAAGAACTGCTAGTTTAAATTATGCGCAGGCCTGAAGAATGTAATTGTGTCCATGCTGGCGTCATGACGCATGCATGTTGATGTTCCTCCTTAAAGTAACAGACTCGTGTACCACAATTTTTTTTTTTAGTTTCCGAGCCAACCTGCAGCTCTAAGTGGGAGGGTACTCACCCCTCTCACGCTATGGATCAGGCTTCCTGAACAGGGAATCGAGCGAGAAGAATTTTATTAATTAAAATAAATAAATAGTTAAAAGCTTTCTGAGGCTGGCCTGTACGGCGCCCTAGGCGGTCGCCTAGTTCGCCTATGCCTAAGGCCGGCCATGCCAGAGGGCTGATGGATTTGGTTGGTTGGAGGGAGTTGGTGGTTGTTCTCGACAAATTCCATGATGTTTCTGTTTCTTCGGATGGTGAAGGTTGGTCTAGGTGAAAGTATTTTATTTAAGATACTGTTTTTGATAATGATGCACCAGTTTTCCATTATTGCTTTTCCAAGTTCTTGGTAGTTGGATGAAAATGTTAAGGTCATACTGCTGTTCCATTTTCCATTTTCTTTTTGTTGAATGATTTTTTGCATGTTCTCTGAGCCAGTGTCAGTGGTGGTTAGTAGGTCACCATTGTTATGTTTGATTTTGATGATAGGGTCAGAGATTGAATGTATTAATCTTTTCTTGTAGTTCCTAACAATGTCTTTCTCCAGTTCGATATTATTTTTGTTGAATGTGGAAAGATCTTTGGTGACCCTGGCTATCCTGAGACCTTGGGATTTGATGATGTTTCTTTTTGTTCTAAATGGGTGAATGCTGTCTTTGAGGAGTAGTAGGTTTACTCTGGTGGGTCTGCAGTAAAGGTCATTAGTCAGTTGACCTCGTTGATGGTTTATTGATGGCCATGTCTAGAAAGCTGATCAATGATTGGCTGTGGGAGGCTGTGAATTTTAGGAAGCTGGTGTATTTTCCAATGTATTTGTAAAATTCTTCTATTATTTTTAGGTTGCTGTCCTGTCCCATATGATAAGGATATCATCAATGAAATGGTAGTAACAGACCATGTTTTGGTAGTAAGAAGTAATCCATTTATTGAAAAAAATTAGAAAATTAACCAAATTAACTAGAACAAATAATATAAACTTACATATCAATGTAATAATACAATATTTTTAAATAAGAAAACTCTATATTTAAGAAACAAATCAAATCAAAATAACACTTTTTTTACCCACCCCATCTTTTTTGCCACAACCAATATATTAATCGTAATAAACGTGAAACTGACAGAACTCAACCTGTGCGAACCTTAATATATATGGCCATCCATAACAATTGTAAACAAGAAACTAACAAAAAATCTGCCTTTTTAATTGCATATGTCCAGAAACACGCATTCTATGGTAGAATAAATACCTATATATATTTATATAATATGTGTCAGTGGGCAAAAGGGTTAGGGTATTTTGGCTTTTTTATGACTGATTAATTAACCAGTCAGATAATCTGATTGCACTAATTAGCTTATTGTGAACTGACCTTGATGGGTATATAATGACTTATGTTTTAGTGCTATTTGTTCTGAAGAAGTCCTATAACCTGAGGATGAAAGCACTTAACTTTTTAATTATTTTATATTAATAAAGATCACTAAGAGCAGCACTCGGCTCTGAAGTTCTTTCTCATCCATCTATGTGTTAAACAATTTATTGGCTTGTTTTCTTTTTATTTTATTTTTTCAATGGAAGGGGAAACTGGAGTCGAAACCACTCTGAACAAAATTCAGCAGCTGAAAGGACACATTTGCAGCGAGTGTTGGGAACTTAACTCTTTTGATTAGCTAACACAAAGGCTTCCCGCTGGTTTGCAAGTCCCTGAGGCCAGTTTGAGGAAGAATTCAGTGATTGGAGAGTTATTCAGCCAGTCAACAGCTTGCCATGTCAAAGAATGAGAAATGAATGGGATGATGTTGAGGAGGTTCCATTGGCAAGTTCTCATCAGCTTGGACACAACACAAATGTTAGTGGGAGAAATTTTGAAGCCAGAGGCAACTTAGATAGGAAGGAATGGCTCCAAAGAGATTTTTTGTGGTTGGTCAACTTAGATATGAAGGAATGGCTCCAAAGAGATTTTTTGTGGTTGGTCAAGCATTTTAACTGGCCTGTGGATAATGGGACCCTCGAGCAGCAATTCAACACATTTGGGGACTTGGTCTACAAATATAGGAATCTACAGTTACTTGAGGTAATGTCTAAGGGTCAAGAGGATACCCAAGGGACTGTGCCTGTGGAAATATCCAACAGGTTTGGTAAAAAGACTGTATTTTGCACTGTGAGCTGTCAGAACTCTAACAGACATGAGTGCGAGTTGCTTGAATTATTAATCAGAGATTACGATAGACATATGAATGACTTAATTAATAGTATTCAAAAGCTTGATGACAGTATGCACAATTATTTACTATTTGAATCTAGACTAGAGGATTATAATGATTTACTGAGGGGTATTAAAAGTGATATTAACAAACTTAAAAATAAAAAAGACAAGAAATTCAAGAAATTACAGAGGGGTATCATTGAGTATGAAAAAGAGCTTGCTTACCCACCTCCCCCAAGTGTTTCAAATGTAAATGTGAGTGGGAAGCCTGATTTTGAACAGGTCCAGGACAATGATGTTAGAACTAGTGCAGCTCCAACTGGAGATAATGGGAATTTAAATGAGTAGAATTCCCCTTTAGGATATCCCCCTTTGAAGAGATCCCAGAGACTGAAGGAACAGGGACAGGGGGCCCACAGCTATTCAACAGAAATGAATTATTGGCAGCATGCAATCCCCCAGTCCAGGGGGAGGTGGAGACAGAGGGGGGAATGCATATGAATGGGAGGGAGAGTGGGCCCAGCAGGGGCTGGAATTGAGTGTTTTTCAGATGGAGCACAATTATGATGATTTTACGATTTTTAATTATAGCAGTCAATGTTGATTCCACATGGGCCAACCTTTTCAAAAGGTGCTTTACCTTCATGCCCACTGTAATAAGCAAAATTGAGGTTTTGATACAATTGAAGTTATTCACTAGAAAAATTAATCTTTCACTTTATTTCAAGGAAGGTAACTATACAGAGGGGTAGCACTAATAATGTTATAAAAAAAGACCTAGTGTATTTAACCCACCATTTCACCCTACTGTGCTATTTGACAGGTTATGCAAATTTGATTTTAAGAATTTTTTAATGAAATCCCATGATATCCTGACAGATTATAATCTTAGTGAACAAGAAAGGTCCTTGTTGAGAGAGATTTCGGGCAACAGACAGGTGAGGGTTATGAAACCCTTTAAGTGGAGAGGCCTGGTAGTAAAGGATAAAAATTATTACACCAACAAGATGTTCAATTTATTATATTCTGATACATATGAGGAGGCCTTTATTAATGAAGTTAACATTGCTTAATGGATAGTTGGCTTTTTTATGGGTGGTTTTTAGACGATATATTTTTTTGGAATGATACTGAGGCAAGACTGCACCAATTTTTTGACTATCTGCACTCTACAATGGACTGTCTGGTTTTTACTATGGATATTCTGGGGGACTCGAGACATTTAATGGATATTTCCTTTAGGAAGGACTATGATAAGAAGGGGTTTGAGTCTGCTATTTATCACAAACCCAGTTATTCCAGTTTGTTTATCCATTTTTATAGTATGCACTCCCTACACCAAAAGAAATCTATAGTTAAGGGCTAATGTGTGAGATTAGCCTGGATGAGTTTGGGTGATAGTGATTTTTCTCAAGAAATGGGGAAGCTGAGGGAAATGTTCCTTAGGGGAAAGTTATCCTGATGGGTTTCTAACCAATATTTTCAGTGAAGTTTGTGCTAAGAGGAGGACTGGTCATTTTACCTCCCTACTGGGACAGCTCAATAGGCCCAATTTAGATACTGTAAGTGACAGTGGGATGAGAACAAAGAATGGGAGTGAATGCTTTTAAAATGGGATGGTATTGACATATACTGGTCAATTTGAGGGGTTGAAGTTGATTATGGAAAGGAACTGGACTATTTTTGAAACCAATAGTGAGCATGTGGATGTTGTGGGACCCAAACCAGTAGTGGTGTACAAAAAGACTCTTAATTTTAAGATGAATCTTGAAAGACCGGGGCTATTTAAACAAAAAGGGAGGATGTCCAAGTGTGGGAACTGTAATCTGTGTCAATACGTGTTGAAAGGGGCCTCATTTTTTGTAAAAGGTTTTGGTGAAATCCGCCTCAATAGAAAATGTTCCTGTAATAGTAGGGGTGTGGTTTATTTGGCTTTATGTTTCTTTTGTCCTGCATTTTATATTGGGAAAACCAAATGGATGATTGGGCAAAGGAAGTACCAGCATAATTATGATATAAAGAAAGGAGATGACAAGAACCCCCTGTTCAGACACATCAAGTTGAACCCCACACATCGTTTCAAGTTCTGTGTAATTGATAGAGTTCATTTGGGGGATCGAGGAAGCCCCAGTAAAGTTAAAAACTAATGCCAGTCAAGCCCCTGGAATGAATGAAAATGTGTCCATAACCAGTATTCTAAAGTTAAGAGCCTGTTATTTTTTTTATTTGATGAAAGCTTTATTTATTTAAGTAAAAAAAATAATATATTGATGTCTGCATATTTTCTGAGTTTGTGGGCAAATTAATGTTTTATTCCATTAGGCTTTTTTCTTGTAATTTTGCTTCCAATACTATTATATTAAACAATTTTAAATAGGCTTCAACAAGGGGGGTTTATCTATTGTTCCCATTTGGTGTGGTTTTATTTACCAGCATGTCTTTATAAAACATGTTATGACTTATTAGATAGATATTTAGTTATATAACATGTGCCAAGTGGGCAAAATGGTTAGTGTATTTTGGCTTTGTTATGACTGATTAATTAACCAGTCAGATAATCTGATTGCACTAACTAGCTTATTGTGAACTGACCCTGATGGGTATACAATAACTTGTGTGTTATTTGTTTTGAAGAAGTGCTGTAACCTGAGGACAAAAGAGCTTTATAATTGTTTTATATTAATAAAGTTCACTAAGAGTAGCATTTGGATCTGAAGTTCTTTACCATCTGTCTGTGTGTTAAACAGTTTATTGGTTTGTTTTTTGGATCGTGATTACAGCATATCTCAAAGTCTAATTATATTCACACACATTAATTCACAAGGGCTCCTTATGCTCACCCCCGCCCACCAAACATTCGTTCCCCCCAATATATTTTTAGTTTTTGTATTTTCTATTTAAAGCATACGTTCTGCTCTTAAATAATTCTAGGCCATCTTGAGCTGATCTAATTAAAATGATTTCTGGCAGGTCCATGGAACTTATTGTACCTTGCCTGCTCCATTCACCCATGAGCTTCCCAATGGCTTTTACATTTCCCTTATCAAGGACACCCTTCCCCTGCTTTATTGTAATTTAATACCTGAGCATTCTCCCTCTTACAACTACAAACACAGATGCTAATATTAACAGATGATTCTTATTTGTCCACCCTACAAAATCTCGAGCTCCCTGCACATCTAAAATTACTTTATAAGATTGTTTTTTTTAGTATTTTTCATGCTTTTGCTATACTTAGTCAGTCTAACTAAGCTTTAGCAAAAGTGCGTGCAGACTCATTTAACTAAACATGAGTTTGTAAATACTGGCCGCAAGTTAAGAATGATTCAGCTCATTCTTCAAACCCTTGCTGAGCCGATGACAACTTAAGATTCACCCCAAATACTATCTTAAAATCAGTGACATTCCTGACTACAACCAGTATTAGAAGGTATAGTTCCAACTGGCTTAGAGACCAATAAAAACTTAATCCTAGTGGGATCCACAGTTTATAATCAAAATAAAAGAGCATTCCTAAACCTGTCTGACCGTATGCTTACTAGATCACACTGTAGCATCTTAAACTAAAAACCACTAACCAAATCGGGGTCATCCCAGATTTTTAAAAGCATAGGAAGGCGAAAGATCACCTCAGACAGTACCCAGAAGGACTGGATAGAAAAATGGGAAACACTAACCATTATTTTATTCCAAACTTGGCCCATCATTCTACAGTAACAAACAGATATAATGGTTAGTAAACCTGGTGACATTCAGCCAGCAATGACTAAGTAAATAGAGGCAAAATAATTTAAATGTTTAATTGGATCCATTGAGAACCTTTTTGTGCTATGGTAAACATATTTAATTTCTCTTTATATGGGTAATTAATAGATTAGTAAAACCGTTACTTAATCAGGAAATCAAAATCTAAAGTTGGTGCCAATAAATACACTAATTCACATAACTGTCATTCAACAAATATGCCTACTTTGATGAGAAAGACATCTTAGGCACACCCATAATCTTCTATATTTAACTGCATTAGCCTGTTTGATTTAGTTAAATCAGAACAATGTTCATCTGCCTGGATTATTCAGCCTTAATAAAGCTTTTTAAGAATTGCAACCATGACAGAATCAGACTTTCTTTTTTTTTTATCCTGCTTCAAAGTAATTCAGCTTCCAGCTTTCACAACCCACAAAGGAAAACCCAGTACTCTGATGAGGAGAAAGCCTATTAAAAGAACACCAATGATGCACATTCTTTACTTGTGTATTTTTAATAGTCAGTATTAGATTAACATGCTGTATTACTTTTGTACACATGGAGATATGCAAGAAGTGGGCACATTTGTGAGGACTTCTTCAAGATATTATTTTTCATGAGAAATTCTCAAGCTTCCATCTTTTGCGGCTGAGAGAGAGAGTTTCATCTACTACCACTGGAGTGATAGAATGCAGGTATTTCTTTCCTACCACTGGAGTGACTGAGAGTACACATATTTCTTTCCTACAGTCTCCACTTTTGGTTCTATGCCAATTTTGAACAGTCATATTTCCTCTTGTGGTTTCAGAACCTTCACACAATAAATTCACTCAAAATGCTTTCTTCCCTGTTATCTACCTTGTAATTAAATTTATTTATTCATTCTATAATTTTCTTTGATTCCCTGCCACTTAGTAAGAAGCTTATCTTCAGAATTGGGTGCTAGGGCCACAACGTGGTCAGGTCTCTGAATGTCCCTATCAAGACATTCCTTTTATACAATCCTGTTGGCTCGCTTGAGCTCTTCTGAGTTCTCACACACAAATGGCTTCATGAACTACTGTTTCTTCTGTCATCGCATATAGTATCCACTAACATTCCTAAATGATATCCTTTCTTCCTCCCATGTTTCCTTTACTGTGTCCAAAACCTCTCGTTGTCACGTGACATTTAATTCAAAAGCATTACACTCTGAGGGAGCTTGGGGAACTCCCAGACTGAAGACACTAAACAGGACAATATTGATCCCAGTCCTTTCCAGCTTTAATCTATCAACTTTTTCAGCATCATTTTCAAGGATCAAATAAATCTTTCCACTAATCCATCCATGTGACTGTGAACAACAATATCCTTAATTGTTTAATCCATAAACTTTGGCATAGGTGTTTCATAACTTTGGGCATAAAGAGTGCCCAGGATTTGTTAAAATCTCCTTGGGTAACTCTATCCAGGAAACTAATTTCTCATTAATTAGCTTTTCTGAGATAATTGGTTTCAGAAAATGGGGTGGCATATCCAGCAAGAAACCAAATGCTATGCCCGTAGGTGATGCGCGGCCAGACCAAATACCAAACAAACACAGTTGGCCAGCAAATGTAACAGATGAAATCAGCCCAATATATAAGTAGATAATGCGATTTAATAGTATAAATAACAGACCGGTTTGGGCAAAAATATGCCTTCTTCAGTGTTGGAAAAAACAGACATGAATAGATGCAATTAAACATGCAAATAAATACATTTGGATTACCAATGAGCACGCAGATAAGCCAATACTCATGAATAATACATGAAAATCCAAAACATGATAAATCTATGAGACCAAGCTTATATATTGTAATGAAAAATTAGAAATAATTCATCCTTAAAAAACCACAAGCGCTGAATACAGCAATAATATAAATATAATTAATGTATATACAATTGCTCATATATATTTTTTATATAAACAAAATATGTCCAAACATGAAATATCAATAGACACTACATTGTCAACAATGCACCAGTAGATACTAGCTTCCCTACTGAAATAATGCATATATATTAAACATATATTTACTGTGATATTCCAACATGTATGTACAATATTTCGAAATATGAAAAAAAGAAAAATGTACCATACTTAATGCTCATAAATAGTGATGTAGGAAATATACTTTGTTCCTGATAAAAAAGTGGTTAAAGATGATCATTGAGTCCAGGTAAAAAGAGTGCACCCAACCTTATAATCCAGTATTTCTCCTTGTGATCCAATATGCCGTGCCACCCTAGTGTGTTGCTACGGTCACCAACTATTCTGTCAATGATCATGAACCTAAACTGGGCTTGTTGATGTTTGGAAACATGTCTATACAGTGCATTAGTCTCCTTCTTATTTTTAATGTCACTGCGATGTTCATTTATGCGTGTTCTTAATGGTCTAGAGGTCTGGCCAACATAAAATGCCCCACAATGACATGAGGCCAAATAGACAACCCAGTTGCTGCTGCAATTGCCAAATATTTTGCACTCATAGACTTTACTGGTATTACGACTAGAAAAGTGCTTGGACTTGGTAATCTGTTTGCAGGACCCACAATGGCCACATGGAACAGTACCCAATAGCTCATGTCCTGTTATAGTTAGTTGTTTGTGAATAGCTCCTCCACTTCCAATATGTTTGTAATGTGAAAATAAGGAACCAAATGTTTTCCCTTTCCTGTATGAGAATTGGCATTGTTCTCCCAAAAAGCATCTGAGTTGTTCATTGGCCAAAAGAATATTCCAATGTTTGTTTATGATATCCCTAACAGCATAATAATTCCTGCCATATGTGGTAATAAACCTGATAGTAAAAGTTCCCGAGTCTTCCGATGGAATCTTATAATCCAACAATGTTTTTCTGTTCAAGTGGGATGGCTGTGTCCATGCATTGTTAATGTCTTCAAGTTTATACCCTCTGTTAACAAATCTACGACAGAGATCAAGACTGGCAACATTGTAATCTGTTTGGTTGGAACTAAGGCGTTTCATACGCATAAGTTGTGACACCGGGATGTTCTGATGGTATGGCGTGGGTGCATGCTTGTAGCATGAAGTAAAGTGTTATATTGGGGGTACTTGCGAAGTACTCGGGTGGTCAAAGTATGGTCTGGGTTCCTAGATATAGTCACATCCAGAAAATTGATGGTTTGCAAATCAGAAGTAATAGAAAATTCAATACCCCATATGTTGTCATTTAAATATTTAACAAATTCCTGCAGATATCCAGCATCCGCACGCCATACCATCCAGCAATCATCCAGGTACCTACGCCAAATGTCCATTTCCACCAAATATATATTATGGGAATCATCACAGATCATACATTCCTCAAAAAATGCCATGAACAGATCTGCGTAGATGGGAGCAAAGGAAGCCCCCATAGCTGTACCTTGGAGCTGCCAGTAACATTGGCCTTGAAAATAGAAGACATTTTTACAAAGTACATGTTCTGTCATGCAAATAAGCAATGTGTTAAACCCTGGTGTGTATAGTCCAGCTCTATCTAACCAATACTGGAGAACTTGTAAACCAGCCCAGTGTGGTATGCTGGTATATAATGCTTTAACATCTAAAGAGCACATTAACCACCCTGGCTCCAATTGTGTGTCCTCGATAATTTTGAGGAACTGTGTGGCATCCTGCAGCCTTGCCCAGACCAAACTCAAAAGTGGTTTAAGATAATGTGTCAGAAAAGCAGACAGGGGTTCAGTTAGGGATCCAATACCCGAAACAATTGGTCTACCTGGAGGATTGGTTAATGATTTGTGTATTTTGGGTAATAAATAAAGAATTTGCTTTCGAGGGTCCTTAACTGAAAGTTGAGAGACACAACTCTTGGTAATAATACCTTCCTCACATGCTAGGTTCAAAAATGTATCAATTTCTTTTTTAAAATTCGGTGTAGGGTCAACGGGCATGTTCATATAACATGCAGTGTTGGATAATTGTGATAAACCTTCTTGCAGATAATCACTAATATTTTGAACCACCACAGCCCCACCTTTGTCTGTGGATAGTATGACAATGTCCTTGTTGTTACGTAACTGTTGAAGTGCAGTGTTCTCTGGCTGTGAGAGGTTATGTCCCATCATGGTATATCCTAGATTCTGAAAATGTAGGTCCCTAAAGACAGACTGCATAAAGATGGACACATGCTTATTCATAGGTGGCTGAAAATTAGATTTGCTAAATCTAAATTCATTAGATCTTTGAGTTGTATCATCTGTAAAAAACAACTTTAGATTTAAACTTCGACAGAAACTGATAATATCTGTAACTATATGATACTCATCAGTAAAAAACCCTGGTATAAAATTGAGCCCTCTATTCAAAAGAAACTGTTGATCACAAGACAAACTGACATTTGACAAGTTCAAATCATTGTGGATTGGTTGCTGAGATTGACTTATGTTAAAAAGTTCTGGATTAATCCCTCCAGGGAATGTTCTAATGGGTCTTTTCTTATGCTTTCGTCCCCCTCTGTGTTTTGAACCATGTCTAAAAGGATGTTTTTATTAGTTTTCTTTCTATGTGGTAAACCCCTGTCCCCAGTACTGTCATAATCTGTGGGAGAGGAATCCTCTCCTGATGTACTGTTGTTGAAACCTTCTCTGTTCTTAAGAATAGATCTAGGCCTTTTTCTAGTGCAATTTGAGGTGAATCCCTGGTTGACTTCTGCAAATCTAACTGAGCGGTTGAGCTCAAAGGGTCGTCCCCTCTGATAATCAGAGAAATCTCTGTGAAATTTTTTAATTTTTCTGTCTTTAATGGTTTTTTCATGAATTGTCAATTCTTTGGATAACCTCTGCAGATTGTCCTTAAATTTAGAAAGAGATTCAAATTTCTTACAGTCTAAACATAACATTTTGACCTCTTGAATATTAGTGTCCACCATCCTTTCATAATACTGTAAAAGGAGATTCACAAATAACATGGACCCAGTTTGTAAGGCTTCCTTCCAATCATTGCTTAATTTTTCATCTGATCTTCCTACCAAAGGTTGGAGCCGTATTCGTAAGACCCTAGGAGCAATGTTCTTGTTAGAATATGCCCTGAACAATTTCAAGTGCCATATGTTTGACCTAAGATTCTTAAGGCCTTTAGCGAGGGAATGGAAGCATAAATCACAATCAGAAGATCTTTGTTGATCAGTATTGTTTGGAATATTGCCTGGTGAGGTATTGATCCCAAAGACTCCAATATCCTCCCGATCAGCACATAAACCAGAGAGTATACTTTCAAGGTCCATGCTGTGAAAATATGCCAAAATCAACCAAATTCACAATAATTGCCAAGTGATGGTAGTTATTGACAAGCCAGAAAAAACTAAATATACGATCTAATTGATACAGAAGTCAATCAGAGATACCCCAAATCATTTAAACAGAAAGTCCGGGAATCTATAGAATCCTCCAATACTAAATGGGTATTAAATTAGTTGTGGCAGTATGGTTATAAGAGGTATATATGCCACAACCAAAAATAGAACTCAGGAAAAATGACCAATTATGAATTTCCAACAACAAGGTGAATATAAGGAACCCCCTAACTATTAGACTGAAAACCTACTCAAGCCCTGTATAGTAATAGTGTTATAAGACTGGACATCCAATGCCTTAATAAAAACTGTGTTATATGATTCACACTATCTGTGATAATATATAGCAGCAACAGCACCAATATCAATATCAAAAGCTAATTATAACAGGATGTAATCTTGCTGCACAGTATCAATGAGACCGAGATATAACAATCCTGGCTCGACAAATCTGCAATGTTAATATAATACTCAAAATTCAAAAATAAGAAGTTCAATCGGACATGGACTGTGTTCATAATAGGGGCAATATAGATTGTGTGTTTGTTCCTCTCCTTGTAATAAAAAGTTGTTATAGGAGAAACATCTGCTAACAACCCAATCAAAATGATAAGACAAAACAGCCCCAAAATATAGAACTGAATGTCTAAATATCTAAAAGCAGCTCTATATTCCAAAAACTTTATTATTCCATATATGTTCTAATAGTATGCATAGACATTGATGACCACAAGGAGTTGAATATACTCAACCTGTATTGTTCAATGACCCCTACAAACTCAATGTATATACTGGTTGACAGAAAACATATTCATGTAAGCACAAACAATAATATGTATTGGATGAAACTAAATCCTTACATCAAAAAGATTTGTTGCACTAAGAATAACCAAAGGTTGGTATGCATCAATATATCCCAATAATGGACAATGTAGTAAATTCTAGACGATATCAAGTAATATTGTCTTATAACAAAACTAAGCCTGTAAGGTCTAACGCCAACATCAGCAAATGTTCTGTTATAATGATGTTAAAGTAAGATCCAAATATGAGACACCAAGAACTCCCCTAAACCAAAGAAAATGTACTGCAAATATGTACTAAATTAATGAATTCAATAACAAATGCAATTATCCTGTATTATAACTTTGCCTGGTAAATCCGATTGTAATAAACACAAATATGTTGATAGATCCCTGCAATATTGTGCAAAAATCGTTAATACAACCTGTACCAAGTTATTGTAGATGTTAATAAATAATACAAGAAAAATCAGCACAAAATTATAAAAACGGAGTCCAAATTAGTGTCCTCATAGACTTAGTCCCAAAAACATGTAAAAGCTGTTCCACGCTGATCGATGACCAAAGTCACTCACATCCACCATATCAAACCTTTCTTGAAAGTCAAATAATAGATTCGACCACAATTTCGAACCAAAAACAGGTGAAGAAAAGGCCAATGCGTAAAAAGTACCTTGAAATCCCTGTCGCATTCACGCATATGCAAACCAGTCACACATAAATATCTACAAACACATAGATGTTCACCAAAATATCTGAGATGTTAAAGTCCACCAATTATTAAGCGTACAATGTTGAAATGCTGTCCCAAATGTGATGTATATATGAAATCCACAGAAAATAAATCCCCACCTAGTATAGAGTCACACTGAATAATAATGGTCGAGTAATCCACCAATTCGCAGGCCCAACCTCTGGATAGTGCAACAACAGTCGTCGTAGCTTGAATCTCAAGAATTAGTTTACAAATGCACGACACAAATCTAAAAAATTCATCTGTTACTTCCAAAAACACAATCAGATAGATGTTACATGAATGAGTGATCTTTAGTACAATCAGGAGAGGATTCCTCTGCTAACAGAAAATGGTGGATAATCTGCTGGTCCTACAGCACAGCCCAAGAGTCAAGGAAGAAACCAAATGCTATGCCTGTAGGTGATGCGCAGCCAGACCAAATACCAAACAAACACAGTTGGCCAGCAAATGTAACAGATGAAATCAGCCCAATATATAAGTAGATAATGCGATTTAATAGTATAAATAACAGACCGGTTTCGGCAAAAATATGCCTTCTTCAGTGTTGGAAAAAACAGACATGAATAGATGCAATTAAACATGCAAATAAATACTTTTGGCTTACCAATGAGCACGCAGATAAGCCAATACTCATGAATAATACATGAAAATCCAAAACATGGTAAATCTATGAGACCAAGCTTATATATTGTAATGAAAAATTAGAAATAATTCATCCTTAAAAAACGACAAGCGCTGAATACAACAATAATATAAATATAATTAAGGTATATACAATTGCTCATATATATTTTTTATATAAACAAAATATGTCCAAACATGAAATATCAATAGACACTACATTGTCAACAATGCACCAGTAGGTACTAGCTTCCCTACTGAAATAATGCATATATATTAAACATATTTACTGTGATATTCCAACATGTATGTACAATATTTCGAAATATGAAAAAAAGAAAAATGTACCATACTTAATGCTCATAAATAGTGATGTAGGAAATATACTTTGTTCCTGATAAAAAAGTGGTTAAAGATGATCATGGAGTCCAGGTAAAAAGAGTGCACCCAACCTTATAATCCAGTATTTCTCCTTGTGATCCAATATGCCATGCCACCCTAGTATGTTGCTACGGTCACCAACTATTCTGTCAATGATCATGAACCTAAACCAGGCTTGTTGATGATCTCCTTCTTATGTCTATGCATACTATTAGAACATATATGGAATAATAAAGTTTTTGTATATATAGAGCTGCTTTTAGATATTTAGACATTCAGTTCTATATTTTGGGACTGTTTTGTCTTATAATTGAGTGGGTCATTTTGTATTGGGTTGTTAGCAGATGTTTCTCTTATAACAACTTTTTATTACAAGAAGAGGAAATCACAATCTATATTGCCCCTATTATGAACACAGTCCATGTCCGATTGAACTTATTATTTTTGAATTTTGAGTATTATATTACATTGCAGATTTGTCGAGCCAGGATTGTTATATCTCAGTCTCATTGATACTGTGCAGCAAGATTACATCCTGTTATAATTAGCTTTTGATATTGATATTGTTGCTGTTGCTGCTATATATTATCACAGATAGTGTGAATCATATAACACAGTTTTTATTAAGGCATTGGATGCCCAGTCTTATACCACTATTACTATACAGGGCTTGAGTAGGTTTTCAGTTTAATAGTTAGGGGGTTCCTTATATTCACCTTGTTGTTGGAAATTCATAATTGGTCATTTTTCCTGAGTTCTATTTTTGGTTGTGGCATATATACCTCTTATAACCATACTGCCACAACTAATTTAATACCCATTTAGTATTGGAGGATTCTATAGATTCCCGGACTTTCTGTTTAAATGATTTGGGGTATCTCTGATTGACTTCTGTATCAATTAGATCATATATTTAGTTTTTTCTGGCTTGTCAATAACTACCATCACTTGGCAATTATTGTGAATTTGGTTGATTTTGGCATATTTTCACAGCATGGACCTTGAAAGTATACTCTCTAGTTTATGTGCCGATCGGGAGGATATTGGAGTCTTTGGGATCAATACCTCACCAGGCAATAATCCAAACAATACTGATCAACAAAGATCTTCTGATTGTGATTTATGCTTCCATTCCCTCACTAAAGGCCTTAAGAATCTTAGGTCAAACATATGGCACTTGAAATTGTTCAGGGCATATTCTAACAAGAACATTGCTCCTAGGGGCTTACGAATACAGCTCCAACCTTTGGTAGGAAGATCAGATGAAAAATTAAGCAATGATTGGAAGGAAGCCTTACAAACTGGGTCCATGTTATTTGTGAATCTCCTTTTACAGTATTATGAAAGGATGGTGGACACTAATATTCAAGAGGTCAAAATGTTATGTTTAGACTGTAAGAAATTTGAATCTCTTTCAAAATTTAAGGACAATCTGCAGAGGTTATCCAAAGAATTGACAATTCATGAAAAAACCATTAAAGACAGAAAAATTTAAAAATTTCATAGAGATTTCTCTGATTATCAGAGGGGACGACCCTTTGAGCTCAACCGCACAGTTAGATTTGTAGAAGTCAACCAGGGATTCACCCCAAATCGCACTAGAAAAAGGCCTAGATCTATTCTTAAGAATAGAGAAGGTTTCAACAACAGTACATCAGGAGAGGATTCCTCTCCCACAGATTATGACAGTACTGGGGACAAGGGTTCACCACATAGAAAGAAAACTAATAAAAACATCCCTTTAGACATGGTTCAAAACACAGAGGGGGACGAAAGCATAAGAAAAGACCCATTAGAAGATTCCCTGGAGGGATTAATCCAGAACTTTTTAACATAAGTCAATCTCAGCAACCAATCCACAATGTTTTGAACTTGTCGAATGTCAGTTTGTCTTGTGATCAATAGTTTCTTTTGAATAAAGGGCACAATTTTATACCTGGCTTTTTTACTGATGAGTATCATATAGTTACAGATATTATCAGTTTCTGTCGAAGTTTAAATCTAAAGTTGTTTTTTACAGATGATACAACTCAAAGATCTAATGAATTTAGATTTGGCAAATCTAATTTTCAGCCACCTATGAATAAGCATGTGTCCATCTTTATGCAGTCTGTCTTTAGGGACCTACATTTTCAGAATCTAGGATATACCATGATGGGACATAACCTCTCACAGCCAGAGAACACTGCCCTTCAACAGTTACATAACAACAAGGACATTGTCATACTATCCGCAGACAAAGGTGGGGCTGTGGTGGTTCAAAATATTAGTGATTATCTGCAAGAAGGTTTATCACAATTATCCAACACTGCATGTTATATGAACATGCCCATTGACCCTACGCCGAATTTTAAAAAAGAAATTGATACATTTTTGAACCTAGCATGTGAGGAAGGTATTATTACCAAGAGTTGTGTCTCTAAACTTTCAGTTAAGGACCCTCAAAAACAAATTCTTTATTTATTACCCAAAATACACAAATTATTAACCAATCCTCCAGGTAGACCAATTGTTTTGGGTATTGAATCCCTAACTGAACCCCTGTCTGCTTTTCTGACACATTATCTCAAACCACTTTTGAGTTTGGTCCGGGCAAGGCTGCAGGATACCACACAGTTCCTCAAAATTATCGAGGACACACAATTGGAGCCAGGGTGGTTAATGTGCTCTTTAGATGTTAAAGCATTATATACCAGCATACCACATTGGGCTGGTTTACAAGCTCTCCAGTATTGGTTAGATAGAGCTGGACTATACACACCAGGGTTTAACACATTGCTTATTTGCATGACAGAACATATACTTTGTAAAAATGTCTTCTATTTTCAAGGCCAATGTTACTGGCAGCTCCAAGGTACAGCTATGGGGGCTTCCTTTGCTCCCGTCTACACCAATCTGTTCATGGCATTTTTTGAGGAATGTATGATCTATGATGATTCCCATAATATATATTTGGTGGAAATGGACATTTGGCGTAGGTACCTGGATGATTGCTGGATGGTATGGCGTGCGGATGCTGGATATCTGCAGGAATTTGTTAAATATTTAAATGACAACATCTGGGGTATTGAATTTTCTATTACTTCTGATTTGCAAACCATCAATTTTCTGGATGTGACTATATCTAGGAACCCAGACCATACTTTGACCACCCGAGTATTTTGCAAGTACCCCCAATATAACACTTTACTTCATGCTACAAGCATGCACCCATGCCATACCATCAGGAACATCCCGGTGTCACAATTTATGCATATGAAAAGCCTTAGTTCCAACCAAACAGATTACGATGTTGCCAGTCTTGATCTTTGTCGTAGATTTGCTAACAGAGGGTATAAACTTGAAGACATTAACAATGCATGGACACGATCATCCCACTTGAACAGAAAAACATTGTTGGATTATAAGATTCCATCTGAAGACTCAGGAACCTCTACTATCAGGTTTATTACCACATATGGCAGGAACTATTATGCTGTTAGGGATATCATAAATAAACACTGGAATATTCTTTTGGCCAATGAACAACTCAGATGCTTTTTGGGAGAACAATGCCAATTCTCATACAGGAAAGGGAAAACATTGGGTTCCTCATTTTCACATTACAAACATATTGGAAGTGGAGGAGCTATTCACAAACAACTAACTATAACAGGACATGAGCTATTGGGTACTGTTCCATGTGGCCATTGTGGGTCCTGCAAACAGATTACCAAGTCCAAGCACTTTTCTAGTCGTAACACCAGTAAAGTCTATGAGTGCAAAATATTTGGCAATTGCAGCAGCAACTGGGTTGTCTATTTGGCCTCATGTCATTGTGGGGCATTTTATGTTGGCCAGACCTCTAGGCCATTAAGAACACGCATAAATGAACATTGCAGTGACATTAAAAATAAGAAGGAGACTAATGCACTGTATAGACATGTTTCCAAACATCAACAAGCCCAGTTTAGGTTCATGATCATTGACAGAATAGTTGGTGACCGTAGCAACACACTAGGGTGGCACGGCATATTGGATCACAAGGAGAAATACTGGATTATAAGGTTGGGTGCACTCTTTTTACCTGGACTCAATGATCATCTTTAACCACTTTTTTTATCAGGAACAAAGTATATTTCCTACATCACTATTTATGAACATTAAGTATGGTACATTTTTCTTTTTTTCATATTTCAAAATATTGTACATACATGTTGGAATATCACAGTAAATATATGTTTAATATATATGCATTATTTCAGTAGGGAAGCTAGTACCTACTGGTGCATTGTTGACAATGTAGTGTCTATTGATATTTCATGTTTGGACATATTTTGTTTGTATAAAAAATATATATGAGCAATTTTATATACCTTAATTATATTTATATTATTGCTGTATTCAGCGCTTGTGTTTTTTTTAAGGATGAATTATTTCTAATTTTTCATTACAATATATAAGCTTGGTCTCATAGATTTACCATGTTTTGGATTTTCATGTATTATTCATGAGTATTGGCTTATCAGCGTGCTCATTGGTAAACCAAAAGTATTTATTGGCATGTTTAATTGCGTCTATTCATGTCTGTTTTTTCCAACACTGAAAAAGGCATATTTTTGCTGAAACCGGTCTGTTATTTATACTATTAAATCGCATTATCTACTTATATATTGGGCTGATTTCATCTGTTACATTTGCTGGCCAACTGTGTTTGTGTGGCATATCCAGCACCATCAGTATGTGCTGGTATCTGTTGCAGTACTTAATAAATGGTATCATGATGCTTAATACACCATAGCTGAAGGGAGCTTTTCTTATATGCACAGGAAGGCAGTTTTCTGAAACTTCTTTTATTACACTTGGCCAGATAAAATCCATCCAGGATTCTTGCATTTTTGTCCATTCCTAAATGTGCCCTAAAATATGGCTTTAAGCTATTTTTATAACCATTTATCTACTGAGCTTAGGTGCCAATAGTTGTCAGTCTGTCCCCACTCAGTAGTAATCTCATTTAAGGGAATATTCTCAAATTCATAAGGGGGGGGGGTAAATGCTGGAGTTTTTTCTGGAATATTTCCTCCCACTAATCTGAAAATATTTTCTTTTGCATGAAAAGAGGTTCATCTTTCACTGAGCCCTTTTAAAACTCACTCAGCCTAACTGAAAGCCAAAAAGACTGGGCTATACCCTTTCTCCAAGGTTCTGCAATATTAGAGGCAGACTGGGCATCTGGCATTTCTTGTGAATGCCAGAAGGGCCAGTGCCAAAATGTGCTGTGCTCTTCCAATGTCTTCTCCTTTAACATGGACCATGCATGCATGCATGTCACTGTGGATGCAAAGTCATTCCACACTTGCAAGTGGAATTTTAAAATAACCGTTCCAGTAAGACATAAGGTGTGTGTGTGTGTGTATTTATGTATAATTTAAATTAGTGGTTCTGGTTGTCTCTGAACGAGAGAGAAAGTGTGTATGTACGTATTTGTGTATGTAATTTAAACTAGCCATTCTGTTAATATATTAGAGATAGTATGTGTGTGTGTGTGTGTGTGTGTGTGTGTGTGTGTGTGTGTGTGTGTGAGAGAGAAGGTGGATGTGTGTTCGGGTGTTTTCAAAATACCTCTCAACTGTACAGATTTAGCCTCATAGCTTTGGTTCGTAAACCATAAAATGTGTGGTTTTCTGGCAATTCATGGAGGATTAAAGTTATGAAATAATGACATATATGAGTATAACTTCATATCCTTCAGAAAATGCATGAAAACCCAAATCCGGTTATTCTAGTAACTAAGTTAAAACAAGTAATATTTAAACTCTATCCCTATTTTTGGGCCATTGTATACCCATTATTTTAGGCTTTGTTCAGATTTCTTGCACTAAGAGGTTGAAAGGTATGCATACTTTCTCAACTGTCCAGATTTTTGCCTCATATTTTTGGCCTATTTCTCATAAAATCTATGGTTTTCTGGCAATTCACAGAGGATTGACGTCACTACATAATGACCTATATATGAGTTTAAGACTTTATATCCTTCAGAAAGATCATGCGAACGCAATTCCTGTTATTCTAGCAGCTTTCTAAGTCTACAAGAGCAATATTTAAAATCTGTTCTTATTTTTGGGCCTTTGCCCCCCCCCCCCTTTAATTTAGGTTTTGTCCAGATTTCTTGTGCCAAGAGGTTGAGAGGTATGGTATGTAATACCCTAGTTAGGGAGGCAGGTTAGTCAATTAACTTGATCAGGCTTGACCCTGTATAACTTGGCTACAGGAGACAAGAGCCTGAATCCTCTACACCAACTACCAGACAGCTGATAGAATTGTGAGTTTTTGAGTTTCAGCACATTTCAGGGAATTATGAGTTTCAGTGCATTTTCATGAAACTGTATGTTTCAAGGGAAGAGAAGTTTACTATTGCTCATGCTAAGTCTGATTTCAATGTACAACTGTTTTGTTTAGCAAATGGCAGTCATTGTTTGCACAGTAGAATTTGAAAGCAGTGTTAGTAGCATAATTACCTTTTGTACAGAAGGCTGTGGATTCTACCCCCACACCATGTAGATGGAGTGCTGATATTGCAGTGCCTTTTTGATTTTATTTGGTGCATTTTAAGGGGGGATAGGGGTTCTGCACACCTGAGTGTGCCCTCCTTTGTATGAGATGCCTACTAACTATGAACTTGTCGGTTTGTCAGTCATTCCCTATTGCAATATTACCAGCTTACCATTTTTTTTTAATGTAACATAGGCAATTTAATTCTTCAAGGGCAGCAGGCACTGCATTTGTAGATGAAACACTGAAATGTAAAGTTGTTTGCCAGTAGCAACTTCATTGGTTACATTTCTGTTTGGAGAAGTAAAAGTCATCCGAATAATTCCACATCAGAGATTGTGCTTACTGACTGATAGTGGTGGATTGTAATGACAGATGTCTGACTGGCCTTTTATGGTTGAAATTTTCTGAAATGGATAGTTTGTCATTATTGGTTCATACATTTTGTTTCATTGCTTACTGAAAGAATGTTCAAAACTACAAATTTCAAACACATTCTAACAACTGGTGCTGCATTATACAAGGAATATAATTTAATATAATCAGGAAGGTGAATCAAGGAACACACACATGTATTTATAGCCTAAAAATATGTGCAAGGAGCTTATGGTTTGAAAACAGCCCAAAGGTAAACGTAATCCTCCACTTAAACAGATGCATTTTTTGAATGCAGGATTTAATGCCGTTTCAAGGGCAGAGAAGTTAACTGCTCTTGCTAAGTTTATTTTCATTGTGAGACTGTACTGTTTGTTTAGCAAATGGCTGTCAGTGTTTGGTGCTATTTTATTTCAATATCTGTAATCATTGTAGAAGTAAATAAGAAAGCACTATGCACACTGACAGGTTTGAAGTGTTTATGGTAAGTGGAGAGAAATAGCCAAGTAATGTAAGACTGGAATGGCTGGGGAGGGGGCTGCTGTGGGGAGTAGGGGGTTGCCGCAGGATGGGCTGCTGTCAGGGGGGGGCCACTCTATTACTCTGCCTAGGGCCCAATTTGACCTTAATCTGGCTCTGGTCCAAAAACACCGAAGGTATCATTAGTTATATTCAAATGTAAAATGTGTCTAGCTAACAAGGCCCACGTGTCATATATGCAACTATGTATTTTATTTTTATTAGTTTATTAGTCTATTTCTAAGGGAGTGGTGGGTGACAAAGCAGTTGCATGTTGTTTTTTTCCCTACTAACTGGCACATTTCATTATACGCAAAATTTATAAGAAGCTCAGTCTCAGTCAGGAGCAGCTCATGGCAGTATTCTGCTGGGCTGCAGGCCCCCCAACTTTTGCCTCCCCCAGAAAAGAAGTTTAGTTATTAAACTTTGCACACTAATTGCAGTTAGAACTGTAAACTAGTGTGTAAAGTTGTATGCAATTCAACACAGAACTCAGAGCAGCTCGCACGCTCGAGTTCTGCTTTAAATAAAGAAAAGAAAAAAAAAACATCTTTTTTGTCTTCAGACTGTTTTAAAAACAGTCCAGATTGGGAAGACCCTTTTTTATTGACTGTTTCAACATTTCGCATTTTGTTTTACTTTAATCCATTTTCCCTGTATTTCTTAAGAATTTCAATATCCCATACTAGTTAGTAAAAATGGGTCGGTGGTTCTGATGGTGCCGGTGTCTAATTATTGTCTCAGTCTGCCCCTGTGCAATATTTAGGGTCTTTCTATTTCACTGGATAAGGCAGATATTTAGATCTCTGAATCCCAAGTTTTCCTTGCTTTCTTTCCTCTCCCTTTAAAGCCCCCAAGTTCTTCACTATTCCCTACATTCATCTGAACATTTTCTGTACAGCGTCTTGCGCTATACTCCTGCTGACAAACCCTGCATTCTCTTCAATGTTCTTCCTAGGTTTCCACTTTTACTTCACTTTGTGCATCTGAGCCTTCATTGAGCTGCTGAGAGGTGATCTGCATTTTTAGTCAGTGGACACCCACTATCTTTGCTGGGTAAGTGTATATTAGTGGCATAGATTGCAATTTGAAGAGACATTTACTCGCTCTTATGTTTTACATAGGCACTCAATAGTAACTCGGAGATTTATTGTTCCCTTCCCTTTTCTAGTTCACATTTTTTTTTACTTTAATCCATTTTGCCCTGTGGATAACTATATTGTGTATTCTTGCTCTGCCATTAGGATTTGCTGAAGGCTCTTTGAAGTTTTTCTCTTCTCGATGGTGCCAATGATACTTAAAATATGAGCAGTCCTTCCCAATGAAAAGGCATCAAAGGCTACTGTGTGTAGGTCTTCCCTACGCTGAGTCTTTATCTTTACCTGAGCATCAAGAGATGACATATTTTCCCACTTTGTATGCACATAGCCTCTTTCTTCTGTAACAGCACCTTCTTTTTACAAGTATGCAAAGCTTTAAACAGAGTGGTCGTACTCCCGGAATCAGGTCAGAACTGATGTTCCTGGCCCCTCACCTTAATTATGCATTTAAGTAGATATGCAGTAGCACAATAATAAAAGCCATATTTGACCAGGTGGGTTTTTGCTTGGTCACATTGCTAGCATCCCTACTCTAACCCTATTCCTTAATATTTTGAACAGGAGTTTCTCCTTTGGTATCTCCCTCATGACACTTAGCAATGCATATTGCCTTACCACAGCTAAAGCAGATTATGGAGGACATGGTCCATTTCCTTTTATTCACCACCAATTTAAAAAAATGTATTAGCTGGCTTTTTGGAAACATTTTTATAACACACAAATCATTCAACTAGTGTCACATAGCTTTTTGTAGATTTTAAGTTTACTGGAAAGCCTATTAATTTAATAACCAATGGTTGCACTCTTTTAAAAAAGTTAATTACTGAGATCTCCATTATAGTTTCTCCACTATTTACCACTTTGAATTCAAATAACTGTGGTTTGTCCTAAACATATTGCTGTCTGACCTATAGGTAAAATTCCAGTGATGGAACTTAAGGGCCTGAATTTCTAAGGGGACTCCTGCCTTTCACTAACATATTTTTCTTTACTTTTTTAAGTTGCTATTGTCCAAGCCTAAATTGTTCATATATGCATGGAAGGGCTTCCTTATGAGGTATGCTACTGTGATTTGCACCCAGCTGCCTCAGTTCTATCCTGATTGGGTGACTATTCTTTCAAAAGGTCTCTCTTATTGGGTTGTGAGTAAACAATCACTAGTAGTAGGAAGTGGAACTGAGAATAGGAACTTCCTACAACATCCACAAGATGTGAAGTGTTACACAGTAATCACACTCAGATTCTTCTAAAACAGGTACATGTTATTTACAGAGAACAAAATGGGCTTCACTTGTACCAAAACTGAATAATAAGGTCACAGCACATTACTAGGCTAATGTCTCAAGAGCCCCAAGACATCTAGCCATTATTAATGGATTTTATCCATTTTTTGATCTCCTCTAAGGGCTAGAGGATTACTTAGGTTTATGCTTATGCCTTTATGTATTTCTACAGACTGCCCCAGTCTATAAGGGACACGCATGCCACCCGAGGACTGAATTTATGTTTGTCCATGCAATGATCCAAACTGCATATGAAGAGTCAGGGAAGGGATCTGCTTTGTGTGAAGTGGAAACCTGTTCCAGAGAAGAGGTACCTGTCTCTTCAGCATGTTTTGTTCATGTCACAGATCAAGTTTAGATCCTTGGATCAGGTAATCCTTATACAGTTCATCTTGCAAATGTTTAACAGTTCCATCAGGGCTGGATTTGAGATTGCCTTTTAGGTTAGGCATAAATAACCCCTTAGTATTTCAGTAGGACACAGAGTAAAGGGACAGTGCTTTTAGTCGATCTGCATAGGACACTCTGTTTAAACCCTGCTTTTTTTTGTAAGGAACCACTGAGGTTGCTCTAGCTGTTGCATGTGCCTGGCTAAGTATATGCCAAAAGGTGCACTGCACTCAATTATTGATCTGATGAAAACCGAGCACAGTGGGACTATAACTTACTTGGATCTGGATGCCATCTCTTTACTTATTAAGCTGTGCCACACACAAGGACTTTCTCACCACTGTAGTCTCTGACTACATATATATTTCTTCTGTGGGTACTCTCTTAGGGTTGTCATTAATCTTGTAATTTGCAGGGATATTTGACTTCCTTAAGGGTATCATTATGCATATTTTGCATTTAGTTTTAGATCATGGCTCTGGCACCATTTGTTTGCCTAAGTCAGACCCTTCTGAAGGATATCTACATTGCTGGGTGATTGATTGATTCCCCCAACTTACAGTCATCAGCAAACTGGGTCAGCCAAAGGTCTTCTATATTATCCTTTACTTCAGAGAAATATGTTCTGAACAAGAGAGGTCCTATCATTGAACCCTGTGCTACACCACTAGTAACTGGCCTCTTGATGGATCTGGATTCTCAGACTAACAACATTTGTCCTGTACATGAGCCAGTTGTCCATCCATCCATCTGGTGATGTAGGTATTTATGTCTAATTTTACAAGTCTCTGTTTAATTTCCAAGTGGGGAATTGCATCAAATGCCTTAGCCAGATCAAGGTAGGCAGTACGCACTTTTGTTGATGAAACCGAATTGGATTGGGTTGAGTGTTTGTAGATTTCCTTTGTCATCGTTTATCAATTCCATGACCTTGCATATGAGACTAGTCAAACTTATAGGTCTGTAATTTCCTGTGTCAGTTGATGGTCTCCCTTTATGCAGAGGGATGATCGCTGCTGTCCTCCACTTCCCAGGTACAAAGCCACTTTGGAGCCTGTGATAGAGATCCTAGTGGGCCTGTCATGTTTCAAGCTATTTAAGAAGCATCCCGGGATATTTTCAGGACACTCCAAATCTATGCTTTTAGCTATAGAGAGCAAATTGATGACCTGTTCTGTTGTGATAAATGGTTGAGGAATTTTGGAGGTTATTATTTGAGGACGTAACTGGAGGTCATGGGGAGGTGAAATATGAGCTGAATTTATCAGCCAAAAATTTTGCTATATCTTCTGGCTGGGTATAGGTGATGCAGTCTACGACTAACTCTGCACACTGATGGGTTTTGCCCTTATGATTGTGGCCATAACTGAAAAATGCCTTATTGTTGGTTATCCTTAGCTTGGGAGACTATTTTTGCCATAAAATTAACTTTTGAATACATGACTATTCCTCTGATTTGCTTGTTTAGACTAATGAGGGAGTTTTTGCTCTGTTGTACACATTGTCTCTTACTTCAAAACTAGGAACCAATGACCAGTACAAAGTACAGTTCACAGATACACCATACGACAAGTAAACGCAGGAAAAAAGTTCAAGGTTATTCGTCAACGAAGCGCTTTTGTCTGCTTGTAACAAGACTTCATTAAAGTTCAATTACAGACACAATTCAGTTATTTAAATAGTAACACTTACAAAGTTATGTGATCCCACCCAACCAGTAATCAAAACACTAACAATGTAAACTTCCTACTAAGATTATAAAACTAAAAAACTTAAAATAGGTATATATATATATATATATATATATATATATATATATATATATATATATATATATATACATATATATATACATATACACACATATACACACACACACACACACACACATGTGCTTGTTGTTGTTGTTGTAGTATCTTTCGGCTTTTCCCGGTTAGGGGTCGTCACAGCGGAACTCCGGTCCGCTAATGACTGGCAGTAGATTTTTACGTGCTGAGTTGCCGGCCCTGACGCACAACCTTCAACGAAGGTACGTGCATTCACGCATGTCTCCACACAGAAGATGCGCTAGCTGAGAATCGAACAGGACAACGTCTTACTGTGAGACGTATATAATAAAATTAGCCTGAAATAACCCTAAATAGCATAGAAAGATGTAACCTTAAAAATACTACTTATGGACATTAATTCCTGGAAAAACGGTGGCATTAGGTTTTAACTGCCACCATAACTCACATATTTCGAATAATTCTTCCCGGGGGTCCTCCCCTTTTATGCTTCTGTACCCTCTCTAATATAAAAAACTTGAATGTATGTTCAGCATACTCTAAACATATATTTGAATAAAGCATTATTAACATTTTGATTTTCAATATCCAAAGTATGCTGATATATTATCTCCCTAAAGTGTCTAATAACTTTGCCAATATGGAATGTGTGATAATGCTGGCATACAGCTACACATATCACCCCCCTCTGCTTGGCAATTATAATACTTCTTAGAAATGACTCTGTTTATTAACCATAACAACATTATCTTCAAAAATATACTTACATTGTCTACAGTTCCCACATTTATACGTACCTATTCTCCTAGGACAAGGTAACATTTTTCTATTAGCCTTCCTATGAATCATATCCTTAAAGGACAGGCCTTTTAGAAATACTGTATTTGGTTTCATACCAACACTATTTAACATTTCTTTATCTTGTTCTCAAATACACCAGTTCCTATTTATTATTTTACTTATGTCTTCATATTCCTCAGTATAAATAGTAATAAAGACTTTACTAAAATCTCTACTCACCCTAACCTTATTTGGTTCGGGCTTATTCAAACTCCCATGTATAAATGTGGGGAATATATTCAATTTTGTCTTTGATTATATACATCCCTATATATTCCTAAATCCTCAGGGTAACCTCTCCTATAAAACCTTTGAGAGAGTTGCAAATACTCAATCTCAAATACTTGAGTGGAAGAGCTCCCTGGTCAGCCTCAGCAAAAAGCTGAGATCCCTTATAAGATCCTCCAAAGCTAGCTACAAAAACAAGATCACCACTGATTCTAAGGACAACCACAAAGCATTCTATAGCTATGTCAAGAATCTCAATGGCAACACCCAGATCTGCTCTGAGTTACAGCACAATGGCACAAAAATTACAGAACCAACTGATATTGCCAACATCCTGGCAGATGTTCAGTGCTAAATTTACCCCTCTCTCACCCCCTAAAGGGCCCATATCTACACAGGAAGAATGCAGAGTCCCTGTAATAACAACTACACAGGTAAAAGCAGCACTCTCTAAAGCCAAAAACAAAGTATCCATTGGACCAGACAACATCCCAGGCTGTGTTTTACATGAACTTCAGAACAAACTGGCTCCCTACCTAAGCACCATGTTCAATCATAGCCTCACGTCAGGCTTTGTGCCCACTGAATGGTGCACAGCAGCAGTTATCCCACTCCACAAAGGAGGAGCCAACACTGATCCTGGGAACTATCACCCTATTAGCCTGATGAGCCTGGTCTGCAAGGCCATGGAATGTATCATCATGGAATTCATAAACAAAGACTTTGGTAACCTCCAAACTCTGGACCCCACCCAGTTCGGATTTGTGAAAGGCAGATCATGCCTCCTGAATAGGTTGACTTCTTTGAGGCAGTCACCAAAGCCGTAGACAAGAGTAAGGTGGTTCACACAGCCTATCTTGACCTTGCCAAGGCATTTGACACCATCCCCCATTCTGGAATTATAGCTAAATTCACTAAACTAGGTATAAATCCCTATGTCATAAAATGGGTTGCCAACTGACAGAACCCACACTGTAAAAGATGCAGACTCCAAATCTGATATCAAAGCAGTGACAAGTGGAGTACCACATGGTTCAGTCCTGGGACCTCTCCTGTTTGGTATCTACTTCTCAGAAGTACAGGCTAACACAGAAGGCCTCTGGCTAACAAAGTTCGCAGATGCCTGCAAACTAGGAGCTATAGTCAAGTCCCCCAAAGGATGTGGACATCCTACAGAAGGGCCTCACTGAGACAGATGCCTGGTGTCAGAGCCATGGCCTCAAGCTCAATGTCAAAAATGCATTGTCATCCCCTTTGGTAAAACCTCTGTACCCATGAACTACCACATAGGCGGCAGTCTTCTTAACACCGAATGTGTGATAAGAGACCTTGGGACCCAGATGGACAGTAGTCTCTCCTTTGATAATCACATTGTCACAGTAGTCAGGAAATCCTATGCGGCACATGTCATCACAAAAGGTTCTCATCCAGGAAAAAAGGGGTCATTGTTCCCCTCTACTCAACATTCATTAGACCCATGATAGAGTACAACGTCCATTTTGGAGTGTACCTCACAAGACATCTGCA
Organism: Protopterus annectens; assembly: GCF_019279795.1. Lineage (NCBI taxonomy): Eukaryota > Metazoa > Chordata > Ceratodontiformes > Protopteridae > Protopterus > Protopterus annectens. Next base: position 384,447,723 of record NC_056749.1, read on the forward strand.
GCAGCTGGAAAGGCCACAGAAGTACCTCACAAAGAGGATTACTGGCCTCAAACAGATGCCCTACACTGAACATTTAAAAAAACTCCAGCTTTACTCTGCAGCATATCGCCTACTCCGAGGTGATGTCTGCCTAACATATAAAGCTATGTCAAACCCAGAGCTGTTGGACATGCTACACCTAAAGAAATCCCAATCCCTCTGCACTACATGTGCTAGGGACCTAAACCTTGTTACCACAATAAACAGAACATGCCGGAGGGATAGATTCCTGTCCCAGAGACTTCCCATACTCTGGAACAAGCTACCCATCTATGCCAAGCAAAGTTCCTCATTAACACTCTTCAAGGAAAATCATGATGAGTGGATGAGAAATAGGAAATACACCCCGGGGATCACTTCTGTGGCTCTACTCGACAGGGACACAGGAAATTAACTTTCTTGGGTTGGCATAAGCCAGGGAACTTTGTTGGCTAGGCTTACTTAGGCCCTTGGGTTGATAGCTTAGTACCTACCTATGAACTTTATCCATTGATATATATGGGCCAATATAATAAATTGCCCCTTAACCACTCCCTTCTTCTGATGGTAAGGATGGTTACTAGTAAAGTGTAATAACCCATTTGAATATGATGGTTTCCTATAGATCATAGTAGTAAAAGTACACAGTTCTTTATTGATACCTACATTCACATCTAAATAGTGTATAGTATTCTCATCAGTCATATAAGTACATTTCAAAAATCCAGTAGTCATATTCAAATAAGATACAAAATCTTCTATTTCGGACTTAGAACCAGACCACAAAACAAACAAATCTTCCAAATATGTTAAATATAATACCCAGGGTGGGGGTTGAAACATCAAAAAATAATATTTTCTCCCATTGTAATAATACTATACTGGCAAAGATGGGGGAGCACGTTGCCCCCATCGTCACCCCTTTCTTTTGCCAATAATCACCATTGACAAATAGTACATTGCTTTTAAGTACCAATTCCATTAATACATATATATATATATATATATATATATATATATATATATATATACCAATGATCGAGTACAATGCCCCCCATTGGATCTGTATCTCCCGACACACATGCGGAGGGAGAGAGACCAAAAAAAACCACCAAAAAAAAGGATAAGAAAAACAAATCTGTCATATGCAGATTGATTGAAGAAACTCAGCTCTATTCAGTCATATACCGTCTGCTCTCAGAGGTGACATGTGTCTGATACACAAGGCCATGTCCAACATTATTAATTAATGGATCACACCAAAAAAAAAAATCACCAAAACCACTAGACACTAGAGCAAGCCTTAACGGCGGATATAATACGGAGTGTGCTGGAGGGATCGATTTATCACTCAGAGACTCTATGCTGTGGAAAAAAATGGCCCATAATGAGCAGCCATGTGAGGCAGAGTGACTCCTGATCTAGACCAAGAGATGGATGACCCTGAGGATGGAGATCATCATCTAATCTCTCTCACTGGTGTGTGCTGGACAGAGGCACAACAAACTAATGGACATTTTTTTTTTAAAGCCATAAGGTAAAGCTAAAAAAAAATGGGCTACTTATTAGGCTTAGCCTTAGGCAGAGCCTAGTAGTATAAACCCCTATATATATCATCACTTAGATCAGTGCATTCAACCAAAAATTCATGGAATCACTCCAGTCCAATATCATATGGTATGATGTTATATAAATTAACTACATCAATTGTAAGAAATATAAAGCTAGGTGAAAACACAACTGCTTGAGTTTACATAAAAGTCCCATGAATCATGACAAATGTGGTCAAAGTTATCTACATATTTTTTCAACTGAATATCAAGATATCTTGCTAATGTGTGTGCCTTAGTCCTATTACCATTAACAATGGTTCTAAGGGGAGGATCATATAGATCCTTATGGATCTTTAGTATTCCGAACATATTAGGCACAACAGTCTTTTTCACGTTTAAAAAATTAAATATTTTAGCTGAAATCATCTCATCAAATAATAAGTCTTCAAGTGTAACATCTATTTTCTTATAAGATGCATTAACATACTTAATAAAAACTTTATCATAAAATCTTCATCATTCAATAAAATTGCCATTCTCTCTTTATAAATCACTGCAACCCATTATGACAACCCCCACACCCTTTTGGGATTCATAGCCCTCACATTTTTATTGTTAATTAATGCATATAGGAGGGTTGTCTCAGCTGTTGTAAGGTTGCTATGCCTTCTAGTTATTACTCAACTTAAGAAGTTCCCTAAACTCATACTCACACATCTTCTCAAAAATTACTAAAGACATGGCAACAGGTGGATTAAATATACTGCTTTTTGTCAGCATCCCTCTTACCATATTCTGATTACTATTTCTGAACATAAACTTCCAGTTTAACATTCGCACAAATAACTTGTCAATAAGTAGTTTTGCAATATCAGCTAATGTACTAGGCACGACATGAAGCCTTTACTTAGCATATCAGCACAGTCTTCATCAAAGTCGCATTCTGTGAAGTTATAAATATAAAAATCACCAGATGAGTTTTCAATGATTGGTGGTTTCCTATGATCAAGGGAATTTATCTCCTGGGATTCCTCCATTGAGCTCTGCCTCCATTCCTATTGTTCAGGACCGAATTGTAGTATTCCCGTTGAGGTTGTCGCTGGTATGATGAGGCCCTGTTCTTCAACCGTTCTGACCTCCTCCCAAGTACTTATTCACTGAGCCATTATTACGGCCACCCATTGGTACAGGATAGACATGCCCCTCTTTAAATTTATTCATATCTCTCAAATTTATTGCATTTTCTTTTCATACCACTGCCAGCTGTTTTCTTAATATTAGCAAAAATGTGATTATATTGTGTATAATGACAGTCAAATGCCAGATCAGTTTTAAGAACATTATCTAACTCATTTGCTTCTACTGTGTATTGTTCTATTTGACATGTATTGCGTTTCATTAAAAGCTCCAAGCACTGAAACCCCTGCTGGCAAACAAGTCCAAAAGAACTTTATGAAGAGCAGACTCCTTAATTAGACAAGTGGGGTATTTATAAATCCTCTAACCCTTCAGCACAATACATAGCCGCATACACTCTGTGAAATATGTATTTTTGATCTGCAATTTGTGGCCTTTAAACAAAACCTGCTCCAATTATTTTATGCGACTTGCCACATCAACATCATCATTAACGGCATTCCTATTTTCTATATGACTGTTAAATATAAATGGCTTAATCTATTCTTTAACTGAAATGCCTACCTGAGTCTCAGTTAATAATGCCCCACCATAGTTTGTATCTGTTCCTATAAAGGTAACACGCTGTCCAGGGGAAATAAAGTCATCCTCACCATCTTGTATCTGCCAAGGAGGGGTGTGTGTCTCTGAAGTTCTGCTCTGCTGGCTGAGCTGTTGTGTCAGTTAAGTGAGTAATCCAATGCTATTAATGATCCGTTCCAAAACGGTTTCTTCATTACTTCCTGCATTAACATCCATGGTGTATCCAAAAACATTGACAAACACTCAAAACTAAGAACCAAGGTAAAGTACAAAGTACAGTTCACAGATACACCATACGACAAATAAACGCAGGGAAAAACTTCAAGTTTATTCAACAACTAACAGCTTTTGCCTGCTTGTAACACAAGACTTCAGAGATTAATTACAAACACAATCCAATTATTTAAATAGTAACACAAAGTCATGTGATCACACCCAACTAATAATCAAAACACTAAAAAAAGAAAACTTCATATTAAGTTTAGTTCTATAATCTTAGTAGGAAGTTTACTTTTTCAGTGTTTTGATTATTGGTTGGGTGGGATCACATGACTTTGCAAGTGTTACTATTTAAATAATTGGATTGTGTTTATAATTGAACTCTGATGAAGTATTGTGTTAGAAGCAGATGAACGTGCTTAGTTGTCGAATAAACCTGAACTATTTTCCTGCGTTTACTTGTCATATGGTGCATCTGTGAACTGTACTTTCTGTCTTACTTCCAGACAGAATTTTCTTTATTTTGTTATACAATATGTTTATACAAGGGGTCCAGCAGGGTGGCTTGCTTTTGAGTTTACCTTCTGCTTATTTTGGTTTAGTACTGTTGCTTTTATGTAGTTTTTTTATATGGTCATACAGGGCTTTTGTATATGCCTCCACAAAGGTTTCTGTAGTTTCTGAGCTTGGAGGAGCTTAAAAATTAGCTATGTTGTCACTTAATAGGAAGAAGTTTGCCTTAAATCATTCTTAAAGGTTTTGGGGTTAGATGGGGTTTCTAGTTTTATATTTTCTTCAAGGGAGACCACTTTGTGATCTAATCTAATAAGTTAATTCATTACACTTGGTGGGGGTGCAACACTCTCCTATATTTGTGAGTACCAGGCTTAGGGCATTTGTACACCTAGAGGAAGTGCAAACTAGTTGCTCCATGGCATTTGCATTGACAAAGTGTATGTTAGTGGTTGTGTATATTTCCCAGTTAATGGCGGAGTAGTTGAAGTTACCCATGAGTATGGTATTGGGCTGAATGGTAAGTTGTTCTAGTAAATCCAATTATGAGGTATGGTTTTCCTGGTTCAGGGTGGGGGACCTGCAGCTTGCAAGGATATGGTAAGGAATGTTTCTTAAGGTTAATTGGGCATAGAGTAACTCAAGTGTATCATATTGTTTGACCAGTCTCAAGGTGTGCTTTATATAGATGGACACACCTCCGCCATTTGTCCTTTCATGTACAGTTGGTGGTCAGAATGTGTGAGTGACATTATAGCCTTGCACTGTTTGGGTGCTTTTTATGGTTTTGAACCATGCCTCAGTAAATACACAGACTTCAGTATTCCCTAGGGGTAAGAAGCGCTTCCAGGAAGTATAGTTTCTTGGTTGGGACTTGCAGCATTATGCAGTAATACCTTTAGCTTATCATGAGTAGATATTGCTTTGTTTGAAGGTTTATCTGTTTGGCAATGCCTAAAACAGGCATTATTAAAGTTAGTAATTTTCTGTTGATATTTTGGCATCATCCTTTGAGACGGTATAATGCTGCTCAGTACTAGACTTTTACTTGCCTGCTACACATAGCAACTGAGAGCTCAATCACGTCTCTTTTCATATGGTCCAGGGAGATGTGTCTTAGGTCAAATACACCCTCATGGACTTTGAATCATAGTGGTACTTGGGGTTTAGTGACCCGAGTGCATAAATAATGTAGCAAATCATGGCCCCTGACAAGCAAGCAACTGTTGACTTCACCTTATTCATCCTGGTGAGATGAATATCAGTGCATTTCACAATGGAGTTTCCCATGACCAAACGAGCTTGGTAGTTGAGAAACTATGAGATGTAGTTTCATGTGTTGTGGTAGGAGATGTTTTTCTGCACATGGAGTTTCTGAGCACTGTGTCTGGCGTGCCTTTGCTGTTTGGGTAAGCTGTGTATGAGCACCTCCACATATGAGAGTCTGTGTGTCTAGTCCTTGGTAAGTATGGCGAGTGTCCACCAGGTTGGATGTAGATAGCAGGAAAGTGCCTTTCCATGGTTATAGGTCCTTAATATGTACTTTACAAGGGAATAGAATGAAGTTTGTTTGTAACGGAATAAGGGATAGATGCTTGCATAGTGTAATCCGCAGCAAAAGTATGTGGCACTTCTGTTGAGCATGGAAAACAGTTGCTTCTTGATCAGTGATAGTTCAGAGTGATGTAATAAAGTAATCTAAAGGTAACTAAATGAGGCAATGCTGCTTAATTTGCAAACCAGTTGCTCATTGAGTAGTAAAGGACTGTGAACATTTTCAGAGGTAGCTCTTAAAGGGAAAAGTATAACTTTTATTGGCTGCATGTATACAGGGCACTACTAACCACTGCTGCGCTCAAACATGAGACTTGTATAGAAGCAGGAAAAAAACAAGTTTTAAACTAGATATGCCTGCAGACCAATCAGTTAAGCACACAATAAGCTTTCTACCAGCAATTCCCAGCTCAGTTAGGTGAAATCAGCACTCTACTGCCACGAGAGTTTAGACTTTAACTGTCTTAAAGTAAAATGACTGATTTGGAGCCCAAGTGTTAAGAAACCACAAAATAGAAGTCTAAAAGCACTGAAAACAGCAGACACAATGTATTTAGAGTACTACAATTGCACAACAGCAGTAGTAAAATGCAACTTAAAACTCTTAAGCATGTGTAGGAAAAACAATGAACAGCAAAGGAATCTTTGAAAATGCAATGAAGACAAGTAACACAAGTGCAAAATAATACTTAAATTCATTTTTCTTGCAGATTCAGATGCAGGCAAAACCTCTCAAACTCACTATCTTCATCACCAAATGAGCAGCAGCTCTGAATAACTGAGCCTAATAATGAAAAAATGTTAACAGAAACCAAACTAGCGGTAAAAATGAAAGTCAACACACATTACAAGTAGAAGTTCAATCCTTTTGCCACTTTCCAACATAGGTATTTAGACTTCTATGTACCACAGTGACAGGTTCACCTAAATTACACATTGTTTATACAAGGTCTATATTAGAATGTCAACATGGCAAAAGAGTGAATGCCCTTATGTCAACACATATTAAGTGAAACCACAAAATGTTGAATGGCCAAAACGGGTACCGGCGTGTAGATCATGAGACGAATGCCCGCAAGCTACAATGCCGAAACTAGAAGGCCGCAGCACCGCTAGACTGTAGAGCAGTGTGGCCGAAAGGGAAATATGCTGTTGGAACCCCCGTCGGTGGGAAAACAAATGGAGACAACCCCTAAAGCAGCTACACGGGCTGCAAACTGACAGTGGAAACAGCTGCGCAAAGCCAACAACAAGTGAAGTCAAATGAACGCAAATAAAAGTATCATACCTCAAGTGCTCCACATGTCCACACAAAGCACAAAAATATGTTAAACACGAAAAGAAAAGCAACATACCTGTAGATCTCCACAAACCCGCAAACTAAACATTCCCAGGAAGCAAATAGTAAAATCCATAGTAGCTGCAGCAGAGCATAGGTACATGCGCATTTTCCAGACAGCAAGTCCCTGCCAATACATTCTAACGTTATATAACAGCACAGACAGCCCTGAGCTGTGCAGAATATGTGCAACCTAAATACCACACATATGTGGACATCCAGCAATGTAGTGGAACAGACAGATGAGTTTCAGACTTCATACCCCTCAGAAAGTACATGCTACTGCAAGACCTGTTGGTATAACACCAACCAAGCATGTCACAGCATGATGGACACAGTGTCTCTGTGAGTACCACTGTTGTAAATGGTTCCATTACATGCCCAACCCATAGTGATGGAGAGGCATGCCTGCAACAGACAGCAACTGTACTGCCAGAACCCCCCTAGTGCAATGGCAGGTGGGAACATGACAACTCAGGCAAGCACAGACTACCAATCCAACAGCAGGGAATAAACATTGTAGTAGGGGAACACTGTCACGCAGGGGTAGCAACCCTCCACCTAGTCCACAGCAGCACGTGTGTATTGCAGGGGCTGCCAAAACCCATCCACTGTTTGCTGCAGCTGAGGTACACAAGTATGCAGGCCCATGTAGGCAGACAAGGGTGCAACACAGAGTAACCTCCCTATGTAACCTCTGTCACTGAAACTGAGACTAGGCCCCACACCGTGATTGGCCAGCAGCAACAGCTGGGAGTTAAAGGGGACCTGTTCAGTACACATAGAAATTGTGTTGCAAGCAAGCAGTGTAGACACCTACCAGACTACAAGCATGGTTATGTGAACTGCACATAGTGAAACCCTAGCAGAACAGGTAGTCAGAGCAAGGTGGAGTACAGACAACTGCACAGGGAACTATGGCAGGCAACGCTACTTCACAGGGTACAACACAAGGTGGTGTACAGCAACTATTCTAACATCTGATAGTGACTTGTACCACTGTTGTGTCTACATCCTGTTCCCAGCTTCACTGGCCATGATGGATACTAAGAGGCCATCAACAAGTGGCGTTACCATGATGGAATCTATGTACCTGTATAGCCCTGGTCAGCATGGCAACAGATACAGCACAGTGTCCAGCCAACGGGGCAAACCAATGCTGGCAGTGGAGGGATTTCTCTACCATTTGGAGCATGAAGCACCACCTATACAGTACTAGGCATGTATCGAGCGGAGAGTAAAGGCCTGCAGAGGTCGTGCCATCACTGTTCATCAGGATGAGGGGGAAGAACTGCTTAAATAACTGCCACACCAGCACGGCCTAGATGCAACAATAGCCCAAGTGGCTACACTGCGAGCAGAACTGTGGCAGAGGGCATGAACCGGCAATGACTTGCCAAGCCTGGTAATGTAGAGTGTCCTAAGCACAGCGGATGACAATGTACTACAAGAGATGCCTTGCTGTGCCACCCTGCGTCGTAGCATAACCAGGGTACGGCAGAGGCCATGAGCATCCATGACCACACCTTCAGTAACACTCGTGGATATTGATGTCAGCCAGTATCCACTCCATAGTGGCAGCTTTATCCTCCGTAGAAGGGCTGATATGGATGGGACTGATTCCTTGGTTCTACTTACAATGTCACAGAATCTGACTGATCTGTGCAGATCTGACATCATTCTTGGGGATGGCACCTTCCCTACATGGGCTGATATATGTCACCAGCTGTATACATTACATGGATGTATTGGCACTCCCACCTCAACAAGGATTGTCCCCCTGGTGTACTGTCTCATGACAAGGAAGTCAGAGTCTGCATACAACAATATGTGGGAGATACTGAAGGGTATGGCCGCAGAACAGGGATGCACCTTGGCTCCACAGTATATTATGACTGATTTTGAGAAGGCAGTGATCCATGCCAGCTATAAGGCATTCCCTAAGAGTATTCTGAAGGGGTGCCTTTTCCATTTTGCACAGATCATTTGGCGCCAGATCCAGCATCACCACCTTGTGGCCCTCTATGGTACAGATGCTGCTTTCTCAATTGCCATCCACAAGCTAATTGCGTTGACATTCTTACCAGTGGAAGATGTTGTCCCTGCATTTCTGGACATTGTGGCTACTTTACCAGACTGTGCACAGCCTATTGGCATATTTCTGGATCATCATTATGTGTGAGGCCGACCACGCAAGTATGCATCCTGCTGCTCTGCATGACTGCCATCATCCTACCCTTTGAGGTTTTGGAATGTGTGTGATGTCTCTGACTTGGACTTCCCGTGGACTAATAATCAGGTAGAGGCATGGCATCATCGGCTGAAGGTGTTACTGGGACGCCCTACTGTGCAGCTATGTGACCATCTGTCTGTTCTGCAACAGGAACAGAACCTGACAGATACCCGACGGGAGTCTCGTTTGAGGGGGATGCCTGTGACACCACGTAGGAAGGCTATTGTTGTAAGGGAGCGTCGTCTAAAGCACATCTTTAAACATAAGTGTGACTACAATGGTGTGCAGGATTTTCTCTGTGCTGTGGCACATTTCTATAAGTTGTGATTATATCTGGGTTTAGTATGCACCAAGCACTGCACACATCACTTTACATATTGTGTTAATAAAGGCTTTGCCACAGCACACAGGTTTCACACTACCACTTTCATGCCCACTTGGCATCCTATGCCAGGCACATGTTCCACTGACAGCTGCACATGGTGGCTTCTAGGGGGGTGCAGAGTGTATCACTAAGGGGGTTTGTGTCTCCCACCTGTGGTTAGGGTGCAGGGGTTTCCTCTATTCCCACAGGGAACTGTCTGCAGGCATTTGTCACTGCAGCTAAACTGCCAACCTGCCATGTGTCCACATCCAGCTGTCTCACAGGGGGGTGTCACACTGCCTAGGTGCAAAAAAAACAGCTATTTTTTTTTTCCCCAGAGTAAAAAAAAAAAAAGGGCAGACAAAATAAAGTGGAGGGGCTGTGTCCCCCACACCCACCCTACTTAAAAATATACCAATTCTGAGATTGCACTACAGTGGAGGAAATAAATTCCCGACAATGGCCCAGCAATTTTATGTATATATGTATATATATATATATATATATATATATATATATATATATATATACACACACACACACACACACACACACACACAGAAATGTGTGTATGTGTGTATATGTTATTAAACTGAAAGAGATGAGCAATATTAACAACTAATATATTCCTTTTTTATGCACCTGAGTGATTGGAAGGCCAGCATAAAACATTGAAATGCTAGTCATATAATTTGTTAAAAGAATTTAGTTGCAACCTGGAAACAAGTACTTTCAAAACAGCATGTGTCTAAAATATTACAGTCTTCATTACCAGCATTAAAACTTTTGATACCTTAAAGCTCCCGCCTCACCAGATTTATATATATGCAATGGAAACTGATCTCAATACCAGTACCTTTTTTCTTTTTTTTTTCTTTCTTCTTTCAAAGTTACAGTTCAGGTTATAAGAGTGAAGAATTTCACATTAGTGTATACAAGTCCACTATGCTGTCTATTAACACCAGAAAGAACCAACTAAGTCATATCAATCTACTAGTTTACCCATGAGCAATTGAAGCATACTTTTTGACTCACCACTTTCTTAGAGAAATATTGAAAAGAGTGAGTTGAAAACTGTAAAAATACACACACAAAAAAACTCTTGTGTGTGGGGGGGGGGGGGTATCACCCCTCCCATTATATATACCAAATCCATGGTCAAACCACAGTGTAGAAAAGGGGAAAAATCCAAGTACTCTGCTGGCTCACACAGTCTAACACATTGTAGTGTAACTGACCATGATATTACATTTGGAAATTAAAGCCATTAAAGCTATTTGTCCACTGATGCTGAAACAGCATGATCCACCTACCCTTACACGAACAAAGAGTGCACATTTCAAGACAGTGCATACTGGGGAAAACATGCAAGTATGGTTGAGATGGACTTGTAAACACTATGATACCTTTTAGTTTAAGTACAGTTTTAGACAAAGGCTTTATGATCTTTAGCTTAACACAAGATACAAATGATCTAACTGGATAAGAGATAGTCATCCTGATGCACTGATAAAAGAATAAATAATGAAAAATGTAATTTTATATATATATATATATATATGTATGTATGTGTGTGTGTGTGTGTGTTTGTGTATGTGTGTATATATATATATATATATATATATATATATATTTAATTGCATTGCAAGGGGAAAGTTGATGCTAAAATGTATTTAACTAAAGAGGTAGTTGGGACAACAGACTAGAAAACAAGATAATATAATAAAATATAATAAACAATATAGCTGTATTAATATTCCCACATTCATGGACAGGCAAAACACAGTGGCATTAACATACAGTTGCTACTCGTGCTGTTCAAATTATCAAATGTAGAATCATTATCAAACTAAGGTATTTTCTTTGCTGAATGTATTTCTTTTTTACACACCACTTTCAATCCTTTTGTAAAACTGAAAACAATTAACAGTGAAGCTTTCAATATCATTTGCAAAGCTCTTTTACAAGGTACATTTATTCAGCATTTCAGCTCTTGCAGAGAGTAGGTGACTACATTCCTATTAAACAATCTATTCATATGGTGATATTTAATGTGGGAAATTCAAAACTAAATGTATTGAATGAAAAGGGTCAAGACATTGATATCTGTAATGAGTTCCTTGTGTGTTATCTTGCATGTCAGTTGAAACTCACAGTAAAAACTACTTCACTTTACCCCATAGCAATAATGTGAATATTCTGTTCACGATGTTATTTTATTTAAATCTCAGTACTAAACACTGGTCTTCTCCAGTCACAGAAGGAAAACAATCTAATCAAAAATCCATCAAAAAAGCACTTTCAATTATTCCCTAACTGTTTAATCTTCTGCAGACGTTGTAATCACCATAGCAACAACAAACCTTTAAAATCCCAAGCCTTTAATTTGCATTTTTATGTAACAATATCATTTTTCTTAGTGCTGTATCTCTTCTGGGATTTGCAGTGTATCCAAAACACTGCACTCAAACATCGTGTATTCCCATCTAAATTTGTTTTTGTGCTCACTCATGTATTTAAGTTTTTTTTCTTTTTTTTTTCATCAAAACTTTGGTTTTATTGAGTAGGCACTTATATCACAGCTGTTACACAGCTAAAATTCTAAGACTGCTTTCTTAGTACAGTTTCACCACTAATTCACACGTTTATTTATCAGATCATATAACATATGCCCCAGCAAATTAACAGTTAGCCAGCTAAATTTCTCACTGTCTATTACCATTCCAGCAAATGAATTGATTTGTGTGACCCTTGTTCCTCTGGCACCTTCACATCTACAATTTTATTATAAGTCTCTTACTTCTGAGCTCCATGAGGTCGTGCAGCATGCATTCATAAGCATACAGAACATGTCTCCCATTGTTCAATGTTGCAGCCCATTCTTATATACATTCCTCTAAGAATTTTATTGAATCAGTCTATTCTATGATAGTCACTTCTTTTGTAACTGCACTCATATTCCTACTGCCACTTGTATCCATCCATCCATCCATCACCCAGCTTTTCAGCTCTTTCAATTTTCATTGTTTTTATATGCATGTGCAGCGTTTAGTAAAGTTACACTTCAGATCTGTATTTCATTAACGTTATGCATAGCTTTTCAAATTAACTTACAGAGGAATCAAAAAACCTGACATAGAAAGGCATCATCTTTGACTTAGCTTTTCTGCCCTTGCTTCATAATAGGAATTCCCCAGTAGTGTGCTCGCATTCCCCTCAGCAAAAGTTTTATTCTGTGTCCTGGCCAACTCCAATAAACCAAAGGCTGTCTGGTGGCCCTGCACTGACAGACCCTGAGCCAGTGGAACGCTAAAGTGCTTTCAGCTAAACTAGCGTATGTTAAAGTTGTATTTAATCTGTCTTCTAAACAGAAGACATTTTGCTATATCCTTTTGCTGTAAGTATGCACACTACTGCCCCCCCCCCATTACTCTCTTCCTTGTACTCCTAGATCAATTACTTAAAACGACTTTCTTTCTCTTGGAAAAGGTTTACCTATGGACCTGCAGCCCATACTTGTATTGTTTTCCCTATAGAAGTGGTGGTCCTTTTCATCACAGTGTACTATATTAGTAGCACAAGATTTCTGGTTATTAGGAAGATACTGTGATACACTGACCTGAAACTGACTAAGCTTGGTTTTCTTGATTGCTTTTTTTGGAAGCTGGCCTTGTTCAGTTTTTCTGGCTCACAACTTTGTATTACTTTGTCTCTATCCTCCACCACATTAAACCTGCACTCCTCCCTCCCAGTCCTGCCCCAGTACAGAGGAATCAAAAAAAACCCGACATGGAAGGTACCATCTTTGACTTAGCTTTTCTGCCCTTGCTTCACAGGAATCCCCAGTAGTGTGCTCACATGAAAGCACACTACTGTTTGTGACTCTTATTGCTATTTTTGTGAAGTTTCACACATGGTCTGTTTTTTTCATACATATTTTAGTTGGTAACAGCTCTATACTGTCACTTATTTTCTGGACCTATATTTCAAAAGTGCTTTTTTTGCTTTACTCTACTTGCCCTGCATATGATCATTTTTGTTATGACAGTATAGAATTATACTCATAGCATAGCGTGGCTTTAAATAACAGGGACAATGCTGCTTTATTCACTAATGTGAATATTGTCACCTGCTATCTGCAGTTTTAGATCAGTAACCTGTTTGGCAATTAGAATAGAACTTACTGTAACCCCTGAGTGACACAAGCAACTCTGTGTTTCTGTAGAATACCGCTGTTATTCCTGACTTTTAGTGAAGAATGCTAAATTGTCTGTAGCATATTAGTAGTTTCTGTTTCTCTTCATAACAATACATAATAATGTAGTGTATGTTAAAATAACTTAGTATTAACTGCGGTTACCTTTTGTTTTTTTCTCGGCTTTCTTTGCATTTTGTATTTCTCAAAGAACTGTGCTGTTTTCTTACAAGGTATGCTGCCCCTCCCCTGCATCCTCTATCCTTCTTAGTTACTTGCTAATCAGACTGTTTTAAAACTTCACACCTAATATTTACTTACTTTTCCTTTTTATTTCCAGTCCCCTCAGCAAAAGTTTTATTCTGTGTCCTGACCAACCTCCAATAAACCAAAGGCTATCTAGTTGCCCTGCACTGTCAGAATCTGCATCGGTGGAATGCTAAAGTGCTTTCAGCTAAACTAGTATATGTTAAAGTTGTATGTAATCTGTCTGCTAAATTGAAGACATTTTACTGTAAGCGTGCACACTACTGGTCCCCCCGCCCGATTTTTCTCTTCCTATTGTACTCCTAGGTCAATTACTTAAAACTACTTTCTTTCGCTTGGAAAAGGTTTACCCATGTACCTGCAGGACATACTTATATTATTTAAAGATGTAGTTGTCCTTTACACCACACTGTACTAGATTAGTAGCACTAGATGTCTAGTTATTAGGAAGATACTGCAATATACTGACTTGGAATTGTCTGAGCTTGGTTTTCCTGATTGATTGGATGCTGACTTGATCTGTTTTTTCTGACTCATCCCGCTCTGTTTGCCTTCATTGAGCACATGCTCATTCCGCTCCTCTACCCTATCCCCATTCTCACCCACCCTAACATCATTTCCTTTATAGCTAAGCCTGCTTTGTCCCACATCCACACTAGCCAATAGACACCCCCTCTCCTCTACTCATACCCCACAGCACCATTAACTGTAACGGCCAACCCTACTGAGCCTTACCTGCTTTTAACTTTTTCAGTCACTCATTTTATAAAACTCCTTCAAATCAGTCCTGATTTCTTCTGTGTACCTTAAATAAACTCATATCCTTTAATTCTTTCTAACCTGAAACTAAATCATGGCTATACATTTTCAAAGCTCTATTTCTCTCCATACTATTTCTTATTCTTTTCTCAGCTCTAACCACTTACTTACCACCCCATCTCCCTCACTCTCTTTTCACACTACCCATCAGCTAGGTAGGGTGGAAGGGATATGATAGCACTGAGGACTAGATATTAATACCTAGTCAATGACTCATTGACTGGATATTAGTATCCAACCCCCAGTGCTATCATAACCCTTCCACCCTACCTAGCTCCCTTACTGACCACCTCCCTACCTCAGTAGTAAGAAACTCTCACAATCGTAACAACAGCCACTCATACAAACAGTCTCGTAACCTTAAAAGCTACAACCCTGTCACCCTAAATGAATTACTGTCCACTGTAAACTAGTCATTCCTATGCACATTGCCCCTTAATGAGGCTGTCCAAAGCTTTAATATATTCCTAGAAACCCTTAATACCCTGGCTGGCTCCCTGTAGAAAAATGAGGCTAAAATGTAATTCTGCACCATTGGTAAACGAGGCAACTTGATCACTTATGAACAAGAGAGACAGTACCTGGAGAGCATGGAAAAAAATAACAGCTCAACTTTCCACCTGAACTTATGTAAACAGCTTCGCAAACAAACAAAAAATTCAGGTTCTACTAGACAAAAAAATAAAGTTATCAAAAAATCTCACATTCCAACCCGAAGAAATTTTGGCACTCAAACAAATTACTATTTCAAGAGAACCCCTCTTCATTAAACCCTTTCCCTAACAAACCTTCTAATGAAACTGCAACCCTACTTAATAACTTTTTTATCAATATAGAAAAGCTTTTCTAAACCATAAACTCTTGATATTAAGACTTTACCTCCAACCGCATCTCTTCCCTCATTCTCCCTAGCACCCGCAGCAACTTCCATCATCAGATCACTTCTTAAACTGAAACCCTATTCCCCATCCACTGACAAACTGCCTCCATTAATTCTCAAACAGGCAGCCAAATCTGTAGCATACCCTGTTAGCTATACTTATCAATAGATCCATCCAAGAAAATACAGTACCAGACATCTGGAAAAAATTTTTCATAATACCCTTCCACAAGGAAGGAAATTATACACAACCCTCAAATTACAGGCCTATTGCCATATCCCCATAATCCAAGATAATGGAACAATGTATACATAGACAAATATCAAACCACCTGTTACAGGCAAACCTAATTACACTGCACACAGCATGGTTTCCATCCATCTCACAGTACTACCACTGCCCTCTTATCTTTCACAGACAACATTGCCCAAGCCAGACAGGATAATAAACTCATATCAGCTATATTACTTGATCTATCCAAACCATCTGATACCATTTCTCATCCTATCCTTGTAAACAAACTTTCCAAACTACAACTTTCTACCTCCACTACCTCCTTGATTAAAAGCTACATCTCAAACAAATATCAGTCCATCAGATGGCAAACATCCTTCTCCCCTTCCTGTCTTGTTAAGACTGGAATTCTCCAGGGTTCTGTCCTGGCCCCCTACTTTTTAATATATTTACAAATAACCTCCATGTCTGCTGCCCCCACTCTACCTTAACACAGTACCAAGATGATTCCTCAGTTAATACCTTTGACAATATACAAAATCTCCACAATGTCACTCAACAACCTCTGCACCTAGTAAAACAATGGCTAACTGAAAACAACCTGCTTCTCAACCCCAAAAAGACCAAGCTTCTCTTTTTTCCTTCCAAAAAATCTCAGTACAGCTAAAGACAACTTAACCATCTCATCCTTAAATAATACAGTTATCACCACCCACTCAAACACCAAATTGCTTGGCGTTACTATAGACAACCAATTAAAATTTGACCTACATATCTTAAATTGTATTAAAACGTCCATTCAAAAACTAGGTCTTCTATAACACAACAACAAATATATACCTAACAAATATGGACCTATACTAGCTCAAACATTTATTCTACCATCCCTGCTGTATGCTGCTCCCATACTTACTAACCTCAAAAATAATCTCTTACCCAAATTAGGAACTACCTATAACAAAGCTAGCCATATTCGCAGCCATTAATAGCTGCAAATCCCATCATTGTATATCCATGGAAAGCAAAAGATGGCCTGAGCTCCCCCACGTTTCAAATATCGCAACTACAGATTGCACACAGCACCCTAAATAACCCCAACTCCTGCCCTGCCCTTACATCCATAATTATACCCAATCATGTCCTCAGAAATACACAACAAAACCTTCAACAGTTGACCAAGCCAAACAAAAATATTGGAAAAATACTTTAGTCATTCAATTATATACTCATGGGAAAAACTTCCATTGTCCCTTTGCTCCACTACTAAAAATGGCACATTCAAAAAGCAACTAAAAATTCATTTTCAATATGCATGGATCTGTACTTGTCAGGAAATTACCTAGTGAGTTTTTCTTCTCTTAATTAACATATCTGCCTGGTATCTACCTAAACTGTCTACATATATTACTATCTCTGCAGTTAGCATCTATGTTGTACTATGTCATGATGTTACTCTGAATTTTTTTTTATTTTAGGCATTGCTACATTCCTTGTAAATAACTTAATGCTAACTAAATTCCTCAAACATATTTCTATTGCATTCTCAAAATAATGTACTTTTGCCTTGTATATATCTTTATTGTATATTTCT
Organism: Protopterus annectens; assembly: GCF_019279795.1. NCBI lineage: Eukaryota > Metazoa > Chordata > Ceratodontiformes > Protopteridae > Protopterus > Protopterus annectens. Next base: position 384,465,222 of record NC_056749.1, read on the forward strand.
CTGTTTTTGTACTGTTAAGTGTCTTACAACTTGAATTGTTAGTTTTTCTTTCTTATTTTTTATTACTTTCCTGGAGCTTTTCTCCTTGGGTCTCCATAGAAAAAGGGCTCTCTGGGCGCAGTCGGACTAACCCAGTTAACAAATGCAAAAATAAACAATAAATGAATAAAATAAACAAACTCGTCTCTCTCTCTGATTATTTTCTTAGTCACTTCACCCAGATTTATCAAAACATATCCCTAGCAGTAATGTTTTGGAATTATTTTATATAACAAATTTTTACTCATAAACATACAAAAAAAAAGCAAGTGTTATTGCAGGGAGCAAGCCCCCTGCATCTTCCGTGTAGTGAGTTCTCTCTCTCCACACTGCCTTAATTAAATATTAACTACACCACTGTACAACAATATGGAAAAGTGAATTTAAAAGAGAGAGTGGTTTCTACCTAAGGGAAGGGTGGTTATGCATAGTTATTGCTCTTAAGTATAGCAGGAATTTGTTTTTTCTGTCATTCAGATGTGATTCAGAGGATTCAGCTGTGCTTAGACTCGCATTTTTAAACCAGTATGAGAAAGTAATATACAAATGAAGTAATAATGAGATGTAAATGAGGAATATGTGAATAAACTGCAAATATCCTATGTAAATTAGGAGGTGTTCCCACCTTTGTGAAGTTAGCCTTAGAGTAGTTCCTGAGTATTCCATGGTTAGCTGTGGTTCCATGTTTTATCCTGAATATTCCAGGGTTAGCTGGGATTCCTTGTTTTATTTTTACTTCAAAGGAGACCAATTTTGTGGTCTGATCTTACCAGACTAGACGTTTCATTAGGGGGTCTGCAGCACTCCCCCATATTAGTGAGGACCAGATCCAGCATGGTTGTACCCCTGGTTGCTAAGCTGACAATCTGGTCCAGGGAGTTTTTGTTTACAAAATCCAGGAATCTCTTTGCCTGTGCAATTGTTGTTTTATATTCTTCCCATTTAATAGTGTGGTAATTAAAATCACCCATGAATATGGTATTGGGATGGATGGTGAGTATTTCCAATACATTTAAATACATGGTATGGGTTTCCTGGGTCATACAGGATGACCCGTAGCTTGCAAGAAAGTTGTATTAGATTTTGCCTATGGTGATTTGAACATGGAAAAGCACGGTCTTGTTTGACCAGCATTGAGATATATTTATTTTTGATGTAAATTGAGACACCTCAACCTTTAGCCCCTTGTCTGTGTGGTAGCTGGTCTAAATGTGCTGAAGGCATTATATCCTTGCACTGTCGATGTGCTTTCCTCTGTATTAAATTATGTCTAAGTGAATGCACAAATGTCAGCATTCTCTAGGATAAAGAAAGCTTCTAGCATTGAGCAGTATCACCTTTAGATTTTATTGGTTTTGATTGGCTATGTTGGAAGTACTTTCAGTTTGCATTGCCTAGAAAGGTACTATGGGGAAGGACAATGTTTTAGTTAATATTTGAAAGCCTACAGGGAAGAGGTGCAGACCATCCCTGAAGAAGTAGAGTGGATTGTTGACCATCTCCATCCACGCTGACAAATATTGCACCCCCTTAGAATGACAGCAGAACAAAGACAATTATTAAAGTCCGTCATTTTTTGTTCATATTGTGGCATCATCCTTGGAAAAGGTAATATTCTGCTCAATGTTAGGCTCCTACCAGCCTGGGACACATATTATGAGAGCTCTATGATGTCTCTCTTCATATAGTCTAGGGAAGTGTGTCTCATGTTATTTACACCTACTTGGACTATGACTGAGTCATACTAGTATTTGTGATCCAATGACCTGAGTGTGTGCATAATGTTGTGGATCCTGGCCCCTGGTAAGCAACTGATTGTGAATGTTTCCTCACTCAGCCTGGTGAGAGGGACAGCAATGTGTCTCACAATGGGGTCTCCAATAATTAGAATGTTAAGGAAAAATCAGGATAGTAAAGCCCCTGTGTGATTGGGACCAATCCAATGAATCCTGGCTAGCTTTGGTTGCACAAGCCCAAGAAAATTCCAGTGATCTGATTTACAAAATGCATCCACTGTTGAATAGGTTAAACACTATCATCCTAAAAAGGATGTGTGCTTAGGAACAATAAACATCAGCAGTCATCTGCCATTAAACTTTTTGTGAAACTACAGCATTCAGTGTCTTTATAAAGGAACTTTCCATTTAGTTTTTATTATTGTTCCTGAGACACAAATCCTTTTTAGGATTATAACGCTTGCCCTGTTTAACTGTGGATGCATTTTGTAAAACAGATCACTGGAGTTTTCTTGGGCTTGTGAAATCAAATGTTGTGAGTGCCTACTTCACATTCTTGAGATGCACATTTTTAAGCCTAATCATCCACCACATATCCATAGAGTTCCCTGACCACATCCACCAGTGTTTTAAATGTGTGTCTGTTAAGTCTTTATTATGTTTGCATGGAGGGTGGCATGGATGCTGTAAATGCACATGAAAATCATTATGGCATTGTCACTAGCCTCCACCATTGCCATGGTATTGGCAAATTCCTCATATATATGCTGAACTTTAATCTGTACCTTACATGTTCATAGGTGAATACTAGGCTAACTATCAGGAAGGGCCATTTTAATAGCCTATAACCCAAGGTCAGAATTAAACCCTGTACCATGTAAGTATGAGGTGAAAACCTTAAAGCTTAAATATTAAGCCAAATGTACCCCCTTCCCCAACTCTCAGTAACAGTAGCTTGGGCTTGAACTATTGTCATTGCACATCTAGTGCTATGCAACCAAGGCCATGTGAGTCTGTGGAGACAACTGTGAAATATATCTTCATCTGGATTTGCTGTGTGCAGGAGTGACAGTGGGAGCTGTTAGCACTAAAAGAGTAATGTTTTCATCAAGTGGTTCAGTATGTACACAAGAAGCAGGTGCTCAGCTCTGTGGTATTCTACCTTTGCTTCAGTCTCATGTTTGTTATCCTATGTCATAGGCAGCAGAGTTATCCACTTGATGTGGTGTACGGGAGATCTGCTAGTGTACTTTGTGACTATTTGCCACTGTCCTCAGGCTGTCATGAGTTTGAGAGATATGGCATCATTGCTGACAGCCACTCTGCTGTCACTATCAAATTGCTGTTTTATGGCATTGTTTCCTGTGTTTATACTTTAAAGAAATAAGTAATGATGTGGTTAATATGACCTGTAACACAGGAAATAGTTTTACATAAGGTTAAGATGGCCAGACTTACTGTGCATTGTCTGTAGACTTTGTGCATTACCTGACATTGTTGGTATACCTGATGATGAAACATGTAAGGGTGATATGTGCACTGGTATCATGCCAAATACTTCTCAGATAAATGTAGTGAAATCAGCTATACACTAACCTTCTGAAGTGCCCAACTATGAATCTAGTTGTGGTACAGATGTGAATTCCCTCAAGTGCATTTGGCTTGCATGTACTTAAGCAGTATTTGTGCCTACATTGCACTCCAATATACTAACACCTTGTGCATGCATTTATAAAGTTAACTTTGCCTAGACCTCACTTTACCAAATGCTGTGAGTCCATGTTTGCAGGGGTCTGAAACTAGTGCTGTCCACATCAACTCTGATGATTCTAATAGTGTCCACATCTACATCAAAATCATGACTCCAGATGGAGAAAACATATCCCCTGCCTTGGCTTTAAAGGCTGGAGTGTGAAATGGCTATTGCTACTGGTGCTTCGTGCAATTACATTCTGCCTATCTTTTGTCCTAGTATGTCCCATCATGTTGTTGGCTCTCTTCCTACACTAAGCCAAGGTGGGGTTCCTTCCCCTTACATCATCAGCTACTTCTTAACTCTATGGGTAGTTCTCTGCCTGCTTTGACATCCCTTTTCCAAAAAATATTTTCCATATATCTCCAATGCATCCATTAGGATGTGGTCTTTATGAGGACTGATGTTTTCTCTCCTGTGTCTTGTTTTCTGATGCTACAATATTTTGCAATCTGTAATAATATATTGAGGTAAAATCACACTCGACTCCCTTGTATGATTCTTAATATATAATGGAACATGCATGCCAGTGTGTATTACAAAAAAGTGTGCGAGACACATTAAACCATTAATTCTGAATTGTGGGTTTGAGTTTTCTTCGCAGTACAGCCTGTGTTATGTATGTCTCTACTGCAATAATAAAATATATGCATGTTTTGCTGTGCTGGTGAGGTACACAATGTATTAAATAATAGATTGTGTATGTCAGAACTTAATGGCTTACTGCATACAATGGCCTCTGGGCTTTCTTAATAAACATGATTATACTATAGGCCACCTTTATTAGATTGAGACAACATTGCAAATGGCATCTCATACATTCCCAAGGATTTCATAACTAATCAGAAAAATTATTATAAAATGTCATGTCTTACCAGTAAATACAGGCTAATGTTGATGAGAACACATTAAATTACATTGATAACTGCTTTTTCTAATATTTTTTGGTTACTGCTGCTTTTAATAACTGTTTCTTGTTCACTTACATTTTTCATAAGCATAGAGCCTAGAAAATCTTTAAATGTTGTACTAAAGCAGGTTGGCATAAGTTGGGCTAATTTGAAAAATTGTAATGCAGCTGAGGCTCAGCTGGGCTGAGCTCTATGAATTGCATTGTAGTGCATATATGAATTCTCTCAAGTGTATTCAACTTGCTGTGGGCAAGCTGTTCTTAGCTCATGCATGCCCTTAAGCAGGACTGATACCTGCACTGCACTCCAACATACTAAACCTTGAGTACACATGTATACAGTTAACTGGGCAGAACTCACAAATGAAAATGAAAAAAAACATTTGCAATGTATGGGACTATAGATCTGTCCTGATAAATGCCCAGTTATACATAACATTTCCACTGCTACCATTTCTATAGCTAGCAACCCTATCTGGATATATGGACTGGGCAGAGCGATGTCACACACTAGAATTCTTTGTCTTATACATCTCATTGTGAACATGGAAATTCATGGCAATGCAAGCATTTGAAGACCAGGTTCATAACTCAAGCCAGTATGAAAAATACACCAAAATATTCTTCTACCTGATGAAGGAGTCATACCTGCAAAAGCTAGAGCAGACAGCTGCCAGGTCTGAATGGAAATAAGTTGACATCTGGAAAGAGCTGGGGGCTCACCTATTATTACTGATGGGGATTCCCAGCTCCACAGAGCAATGCCACCACTAGCAAGATGACCTGCAGAGGTAGAAAAGAGCTCAGCTGGTTGGGTGGGTTTCATAGGCATAGGACTAAAGGCCAGAGTTCTACAGTAAACTTGTACTGTTCTTATATATTATAGTACTATATAGTGAAATAAATGTAAATATTTAGTTTAATATTTCTGTAATTAATTTTGTTTATGCATATATCTATCCAAATACAATTTTACATATATTCATATAGCAATACCTTCTTATAATCAGATATCCATGTTTTTATATAAATACCTGTTTATTTACACACACAAATATAAAAAAAGTGTCAGAATTCGATTTTCGTGGTTTCAGTAAGGCATTATAAATGCAATGGTTCACAGCTGTTCTATAAAACTTAGTATAGCTTTGATGTACTTTCTTGACAAATGTTCATTTGCTGTGCTTGATATACATTGTAGTTAATCAGGCAATTTCATTGTAATAGATTACAGTAATCATAAAACGTTCAGTGTTATTAGTCTTGCAATCATTATATCTTGCCAGTTCTCACCTTAAGACTGTACTTCTCTTCTGAAGGAAGGGCCAGTTATACCCAAGAACATAGGGATATTATTAGGTAATAGATCACAGTGACCCTAAGATTCTTTACCATATACACCTTTAAGTAGACAAGCTTAAAAGTTATTTGCACTCTTGTCAAACACTTACTAATGATTACTTCTCAAGTTGGGCAAAACCTTACATAATACACCTGGTGTAAATGTGTCTACCCATCAAGACTAACAAAGGTAGCCAAAGCAGAACTTCATTAGACCCTTACTGGCAACATATTTCTTAGGCTGGAGCACACTATTAGAATTAAATCTCTACAGTGAGTCTAGTTTATACACTGAGTCTAGATTATATTTTAGAGTAGATTTAGGTATCTAGCTCAAGTGTTTGCAAAGGCCATAGTTTTGCAACAAAGTAGTAGATCAGATAAGACTGTCTCATTCATGGCTCAAAAAGCTCAGAGCATCTGGCAGGCTAGGAATGTCATGCTAATTAATCTTTTGGGAGAGTTGATGGATTTAAGACTTTTGATTTTCTTGCTTAAAAATCCTTAGGGCCTTTGCAGTTGATCAATATACCTGGATTTGTATTTGCTAAAGAGGGTATTATATTCGATGATGAGTCTTAAAGGAAGAAATTAAAAAATAGAATGAGTTCTTCTGAAAATAGTCCCTTAACTGGACCAGATTGAAGGACTTCTTGACTAAATTGAAAACATGATGATCAAATTAAAAACAAATGTTTGCACAAATTGCCCAGGTCTCCTATGGCACAGTCTCTGCTTGAAAAGGAGTGTAGTTTATGTGCATATTCCAATCCCTGCTGAAAATGTTTAATATCAATGGATGAACAGATAACAGTTCCCCACTTGCAGTCATCAGTAAACTTCACAACCCCACTTCTGGAATATTGTAACCCCACTTCTGGAATATTGCAGATGATGTCTGTATAATAAATGCCAAACATTGGAGATGCATGGCATTGACCCCAGTAGCAGTTCAGTTGTTAATTTTACATTCAGAGAGTTTACCAGTAACGTTCACAACCTGGGATATACTGGATAGCCAGTCTGCAATCTAGCAGACAACAGAGAGATTTCGTTAAGCTTGCCTAATTATTCAGTAATTCCAGCATGAGGATTAGTATCAAAACACTTGGCCAGGACAAGGTAGCCAGTAGACATAGAATAATCACTGTCCACAAGTCTCTGTAAGCTTTTTCAAAGAAGCATAGGACCTGTCCTGCTTCTTGTCCAACTGAGTGGGTTCTACTTCAGTAAAGTTGCCTAGGTCTGCATAAATTAGTTTTGGTATGATATGTTCCATGGCTTTACATATAAAGTCGATGGGGCTGTAATTACCTGGTTCTATAGAGACACTACCCTTATGTAGGGCAGCACCAGCAGCAGTTCTGCAAACATCAGGCATAAACTCTGTAGTCATGCTGAGGCTGAGCAGTTTATGCAGAAGGTCAGCTAGGTTATATTCTCATTAGTGCCATGTATATACTAATATTTTGTCTGGTCACATGCAAGTATGTTTTTATTTTTGAAGGGAATTCTAAGACTTGTCCCATGATGATTTCAGTGACAGTGAGGACGACAATGTAGGTAAGTGAGGAAAAGTTAGCACTAGCCTTGTTTACTGATATACTAACTATATCATTGGTAGATAGCACAATATTATTGTGGATGAGCTCAATGCACTGTTGATCAATAGTCCTTAGTTTTCTGACATAGCTGAAGAAAGCCATGTACCTTTGGTATCTGTGATAACCTTAAGTTTACATTCTTCTTTACTTTTTCTAATAGTGCATTTAAGTTCCATGCTGACAAGTGTTAGTGCAGTTTTGAAGTACAGACATGGAAATTGCTTGCAACCTTTCATTATTTTGTTTCTTTTCCTCAACAATTTATTTATATGGGAGATCCACCAGAGAGGATTATTCTTGAATTTACCATTATATTTAGGATAAACAGGTACTGGCTTTTCTATTCAGCTGTTTAGGTGCTGGCAAGTGTCAGAGATGAATGTGAAAGCCCTCTCAGCTGAATCTAATTGCAAAAGATTTTTGAGTATTTTGATGTGTTCTACAAGCAGAAACAGATTTTACACAGGAGAGATCCCTAAAGATGCTGTAATTTTTCTTGACGGGATAGTACAACTAGGCATGACACAGAAGATGAACATTTTGTGGTCAAATTTAAACAGGAAACAGAAATGGTGTTGCGTACATACAGGGACCAGGTTGGTAAAGACAAGGTCAAGCATGGTAGAGCTTCTAGTGAGTAGTTTGCCAATTTCCTTCAGTGCACTGGTATTAAAGTCAAGGAAATGTTGAGCGTAACTATATTAGTGGTATTGGTGTGCCAGTCAGTACTTGAAGTCATTTAGCAAGAATTTATTTTGTTTGATATTTAATGTCTCATTGGTGCTATAGTAATTTCCATTACCTATAGGAGACAATGAAGGGATCTGTAACTAGAAGTAAAGTAATGGCTTGATTTATTAAGAGTAATTTGGACCTCCTAATGCTCCAAGTTGACATCATTGGTAAGCTGATATGAAGCAATTGTGTTTCTATGAAATGCAGATACTCCCCACACAGCTGTCCAAGAGCATGTAACTGATTGTGTCCCTGGCAGAGAGAGAGAGAGTGTGTTGTCGTTGCTTTGAAGCCATGGCTGTAATTGTTCTGAATTAATAGGTGCATACATTTTGATGATGACTTATTTGTAAAACACAACTTGTATTTTAAAATTTATTAGCATTATGTTGCAAGACTATACAAAGAGGTATCGGGAGTGTTTTTGATCATTTCCAGACCTTTCCTGCATTTTAGCAATTGCGGCATACACCAATGTACCATACCTGGCCTAGGGTGAAAGGGGCTGTACAGAAATTATCTGAATTGCATAATGTTGAATATGTTTGCAATCATGCAAACTGCAATGATTTAGGCCATGTTGAATAACACATATAATTAATAATGAACATATAATTGCTATAACAAAGAACTAATGCAAGTTATGGACACACACACACAGCTGAACATCAGCAATTCTTTGTACCTTAGACTGATAACTTTGAAATTATTTGCATGGTTAGTTGCAGCAAGGCCACGTTCCTGCAAGCTTTGCATATAAGGTTACCATGGTAGCATACTTTTCAGAAGCAGATAAATATAGATATTTACTAATCCCCATTCGCAGACAGTACACTACCTTTGAATTTATCAGCTCAGGGATGTTCGGCACTAACAATTTTTTTTAAATTGAGCACCATACCTTTCTTGAAGTAGAGGCATGCACACTACAGTACCTTTTCCAGGATTGTTGCTTTCTCAAATTGGCCATACTTTTGCAATAAAGACTTCCTCAAGGCACAGTCCCATATTTGCACAGTAACACTGCATATCCTCAGAAAAAGACAGTAGACGGCTTTAAAAAATGAAGTGTGGAAAGGGTAGGAGGTCTTACATCAATTATAACCTTTATTAATAAAGATAGTACAATCTGATAATAATGAACTGCCTTTATCCCCAATACACACATAAATGAATGAGCAAGCAAATTTCTTTTTCTCATATCGCCACAGCCTTGGAGATCAATTATAACCATGACCAGCACCAGCGGATGGATGGTTCAATATACTTTTAAGTATAAGAAATAATGAAGAATATTAAGTAATATAAGTAAATGGACTTAGAAAACATGGCATCATTGATAATGCAGTACCATATTCCAGTGATAGATTATTATAGTCAGATCATCAATCTGCCAATATAGAGATATAAAGATTTTTTATTTTATTTTACATTTGTTGACCGGGCTAGTCCAGCTGGATATATGTTCATTTTCAGTGGAGGCCCGGGGAGAAAAGCTCCACAAATAACAACCAAATAGGACAAGACAAGATATTTACAGTAGAAATTGGTACATTACAAAACTTTATAACATATTACATACCTAGGATTTTATATTCTGTATTCCAGTAGTGAAAAAAAAACCTTATCTAAAAATAACCTAGATACAACAGTAGTTTGAGTTAGTAATGGAATTTATATCTAACAGATATTATAGATATTAAGGTCACACAAAAAACAAAAAGAATAAACACTAGTGTTAGATGGATAGAGTCTACAAAAGCAAAATACAAGGATACAATTATAGTGTTCATTCTCACAGGAGTTGTGGTCTTGTATGAAAACGGTTGGTCATTCAATAGTATATACATACTTACATGAGAAAAATCCTCAGAATGGTCAAGCACACTATTATCAGCGAGTAAACACAAGATCATGTTCATAAGAGGCTAGGAATCAAGGGAGTCTAGATAAGGGTATGGTGGTTAGTCTGGGTTATCACAGGGGCATAGCCAGTGTGATTTGAGGTAGGGTTTGAGCTTGCTTTTAAATAGGTTAACTGAGGAAATTGAGGTTAGCTGACTTGGGAGTCTGTTCCAGACTTTACCTACTGTATTAGAGAAGAGGTTGTAACCAGCTGAGTTGTTGGATTTAGATATTTGTACAAGTAGTTTATTAGATGAGCATAAGGTTTTGAGATTGTTATAGGGGATAGCTAGGGATGTAAGTATGGGTATATTCTGAGGTAGATACAGGATCTTATGGGCAACTATTAGTTGATTGAAAAGTATTAGATTTGGCAACTCTAACCATCCAAGATGATTCAGGTTGATACAGTGATGAGTTCTATAGGAGGACCCAGCTGCAAATCTGGCAATATTGTTGTAGGAGGATGACAGTTTACTCAGATTACTTCTGCATATTTTGGTATAGATAGGGGAGGCATACAGCAGGGTAGAGATAAGGTGGGTGCGAGCAATGGTGACCCTGGCTAGAGGAGTTAGAAAGGGTTTGATTCTGTAGAGGGAACCTAGTTTCATATTTACTGTTTTTATGGTGTTATTAATGTGAGGTTCAAAAGACAAGTTATTATCGATTAGTACTCCGAGTAGTTTGGTGGTTGGCTCAGGAGATATTATATTTCCATTATTTGAAGTAATAGTAAAGTTAAGTGAGGAGGTTCTGCGGGTGGGGGTGAATAGTAGCATTTTAGTTTTTTTGGGGGTTTAAGATAAGACACCTATGTAGGAGCCAGTTTTTGACTGTGCTAAAGGTCTTTTGGGTTAGTGACTGAAGTTCTGATTGGGAAGTAGCAGAGCATATGAGTGTGGAGTCATCTGCCTATTGGATACAGTCAGCTTGTGGAATTATAGAATGGAGGTCATTTGTAAAGATGGAGAAGAGTAAAGGACCCAATATGGATCCTTAAGGGACCCCCTAGGGCAACTGGGAGGTGGGAAGGTAAAGTATTATCCCATAGTACAGCCTGTCACCTATTATTTAGGTATGATTGGAACCACTGTATAGTGAGGGCATTCAATGACAGGTTTTTGAGTGTGTCTATGAGGAGATGGTGGTTAACCATGTCAAATGCTTTAGACAGGTCGATAAAAAGGGCTGAGGATAGAGTATCATTATTATGATTACTATTAATGTGGTTAGTGAAGGATAAGAGAGTAGAGGTGGTGCTATGAACTGGTCTAAAGCCATGTTGACAGGGTGAGAGTAAATTGTGATCAAGTAGGTAGGTTAACAGTTGTAAATGAATACATTTCTCCATTAGTTTTGCCAAAGGAGATAGTATGGCTATGGGCCTGTAATTGGAGAACTCCTTGGAGTTACTACCTTTGTGCAGGGGGATAATGTGAGAGACTTTCCAGATTAAGGATATTAATGTAAATACACACAAAAAACACACAAGGATCCAAGGACAGCAAGGAATTCCAGTATAACTTTCATTTAATATAGAACAACCAGGTACATAAGTGCTTTTGTAGCAAAGCTACTTCATCAGATGTATACTAAAACACAAACTAAACCCATTATATACTTAATTCAACATATGACATGACTATCTACAATTAATATTAAAAGGTATAGAAATCATTCTTATAAAAACACTGGTTACTTTCAACTATTTATAACAAAGGAGCAGACATTCACATTTATTTTTATTTATTTTACATTTGTTAACCGGGCTAGTCTAGCTGGATATATTTCCATTTTCAGTAGAGGCCCGAGGAGAAAAGCTCCAATATTAGCACACAGAATATACAAACAATATATACACAGTATAAAGGATAAAAGATATGAATGTAATAAAAAAGATTATGCTAAGCAGTGTCAGACAGTATAAGACAAATCGATAAACAGTATAATACATAGGTAAAATAACAGTACAATAGGTAGTTTTAGGAATACTATTTACAGCTCAGACTTTACAGGGATATGCAGCAGAGTTTAGGAAAAAAAGAGAGGTGAGAAGTAAAGAGTCAAAGGATTAATCAGGATTGCTGCAGGGGCATAACCAATGGATCTTCAGGTGGTTTTTGAGGTTTTGTTTAAAAAGAGGCAGAGAGGGAAGCAAGGTAAGTTATATAGGTAGAAGGTTCCAGTATTTACCTACAGTGTTAGAGAACAAGGAATCCCCTGCTTTGTTATGGTGGCTAGAAGTTTGCTAGAGGAGCGTAGTAAGTTTAGGTTTTTGTAGGGGATGATGAGGTTAGAGAGAATAGGAGTGGTGTTAGGTTGGTAAAATAGCTTGTAGGCAATGGTGAGTTGCATAAATAACAGAAGATTTTGTAGTTCTAGCCAGCCTAGTTGCAGTAGATTCAGGCAGTGGTGGGTTCTAAAGGGATTGCCTGTAGAAAATCAGGCAATACTGTTGTAGGAATTAGTTAGTTTGGCTAAGGTTATTTTTTTTTTAGGTTGGGGTAAATGGGTGAGGCATAAAGAAGAGTTGAAATTAAGTGAGAGTGAGCAATTTTGGTTCTGGCTGATGGTGTTAAGAAGGCTTTAATTCTGTATAAGGAGCCAAGTTTTTTTTGTTTACAGATTTTATAGTGTTGTTTATATGGCTGTCAAAGTTAAGGTTATTATCAATAGTAATTCCTAGCAGTTTAGTAGTGGAGTCTGGGGATATGAGGGTACCGTTGTTGGAACTGATCGAGAAGTCTACTGGGGAGGACTTACTGGTGGGTACAAAGAGTAGGAGCTTAGTATTTTTGGCATTTAGAAGGAGGCAATGCTTTAAGAACCAAGTCTCAATTATGTTGAATACCTTCTGAGTTGAAAAATGTAGTTCTGAGGGGGAGTTAGCTGAACATATGATTGTTGAATCGTCTGCATATTGTATACAGGTGGCTTGAGTATCTGCTACATGCAGGTCATTAATGAAAAGTGAAAAAAGGAGAGGTCCTAGAATAGAGCCCTGAGGGACTCCAAGGGTAACTGGCAGGAGGGGTGATAGGTTCTGATCCCAGAAAACTGCCTATTGCTGAGATAGGACTTGAACCATTGGATAGCCAGAGTATCAAGGGAAAGGTACTCTAGATTGTTAATAAGAAGGGTCTGGTTAACCATGTCAAAAGCTTTTGAGAGATCGATAAAGAGTGCAGATGAGAGGGTATTATTGTTGCGATTTTTATTGATGGAATCTGTAAAGGATAAAAGGGTGGTATTGGTGCTATGAAATGGCCTAAAGCCATGTTGGCAGTTAGCCAAAATGTCATGTTGAGTTAAGTGGTCTAAACGCTGATGGTGAATACATTTCTCCATAATTTTTGCTAGGTGAGATAAAAGGGCTATAGGCCGATAGTTAGAATAATCTTTGGATTTACCATCTTTATGAATGGGTATAATATGGGAGATTTTCCAGATTTCTGGGATGGACCCCTCTTTAATGGTTCTATTAATAAGGATGGATATTGGGTATGCAATAACTTTGGCTGCTTTTTGCAGGTATTCAGATGGTAGCTGGTCAGCAGAAGGAGTGCAAGGCTTAAGTTTTTGGATGAATTTGAAGATGAGAGATGCAGGGATGGGTTGCAATTTAAATGTTGGAAGAGCCAGGACTGGTGGTATGAGGTTTTGAGTTATCTGGGGTTAGTTGACTGGCAAGTGGACTGTATGGTCTCAGTGAAGAAAATATTGAAAGCATTAGCAATTTGGAGGGAGGTATTATGATCGGACCCTAGTGGGGTTGGTGTATGAGAGTGGCCTGGGAGTAAGAGTCTATTGATTCCTGACCAGAATTTCTGTGGGTTGTTTTGGTGGATTTCCTATAAATTACAATAGTAGTTGTTTTTGTCAGTAAGTATGGCCTTTTTTGTAGTATTTCTAGGCTGCCTAAAGTTTTGTTGGTCAGAGAGAGTTTTGGTAGCTCTCCATTTAGCCCATGGTTTGTTTCTAAGCAACATTTTTTGTCTGGTTTCCTTAGAAAGCCAGGGGACTGGTTTTCATTCTGATGGAACATTTGGGAGCATGCCTATCGAGGATAGTTAAGAATTTGGAGTTGAAGTATTTAGCAGCCTCATCAAGTGGAAGGGATTTTAAAGCATTCCAGTCACAAGCACTTAGTTCATTTTGAAATAGTACTTGGCTAAAGTGTTTGTTGGTCCATGATACCCTATAAGTGGGGGGTTAGTAATATTTTTTGGCCTTATAATGTAAGTCAGCGTGTGATCCCTTACATCATCAGGCAGAGTTCCTGTCTTATAAGCTTGTTTATGATTATTAGTAAGAATCCAATCTAAGGTGGTTTCTTTTTTATTTGGTTTGTTGATTCTGCTTGTAGAGGTAATTGTTTGACTTAAGCCATGAAAATTAATATGGGAAGTGGGATTTTCAGCATTGACAGTTTTCCAGTCGGTGTTGAAGCCACCTAGTATTATTGTTTCTTGTGGGTAAGTAGAGGATATCCAGCTAAGGATATCCTCGATAGTATTGGTATTGTTACCAGGAGGAAGATAGATACAGTTGATATATAGTGATTTGATGGGGTTGATTTGAAATTTGGAGATAAGAATTTCAGCATTGCTTTCCTGAAGTGGGTTATAAGGTAAAGTGGTGATTTGAAGTCCATCTATATATAAGATTGCTACTCCCCCACCTTTACATTTAATACGGTCTTGTCTCAATATGTTATATCCTAGGGGGATAATTCCATTGTCTTTAGTAACCAAGTTTCTGTGAGGCAGATGTCAAAGGAGTAAATATCTAGCAGGGCGTGGAGGAGGGCTATTTTGTTATTAATACTTTGGATATTAAGATGTCCTATTAGGAAAGTATTGGGGGGTTTGGGGTGGATAACAATGGGGTGTGGAATTGGGACTGGTAGTTTTGACTATGCAGACATTATGTGGGCCTGGATTAGGGTGGATGTCACCATCTTTCAAGGTGGGATTTTTTAGTCTTAGAGTAGGGTTGTAGGTATGGCTTATCAGATATTTTACTTTCTTTACTGTGCGTTTGTTGTATTTAATATGTGAGAGTCTGTGGTATTTAGCTAGCAGTTAGCTTGGATTGAAAGTGATATTTATTTGAGTATGTGTGTAGGTAAGACTTAATATAGTGGTTTGTTTTGGAGAGTAATTAAATTGGTAAAAGGTTGTTTTTTCAAAGAAGGTGAGGATATATGCTGAGGTGAGGACAAATATACATTTGGAGAGAATTCACCAACACTAATACTCGCATGCAAGCTCCAAATACGGCGCCGCTTGATGACACAATTATAACAGCAACAGAACCAGCACCTACAACTTCTAGGGGGAACCAGGAAGACAGCTCGAGAGATAACTTCGTTACACCACCCGAAGGTCCTGCTCTAATAACACCTGAAGCAGCTACATCTACTCCCCTTCCTAACCAGGAAGCATACCGCAACAAACTTTGTCATAAAAACCTAGGGGCAATTCCAAAAGATGACAGCAAAGCTTTTTTACCCTTTCCGATAAAAAAGCTAATGCCGATAAGAGAACGACGAAACAGCTGGACCAAAAAAAGAAAGTTATCCGAAGACAGCGAAGCCTTCCAGAGAAGGAGACACTATCAATGAGGAACCAGCTTGTTTTCAATATGTCCAGGTACGTACTTTCTGCCTTTGACCAAGAGGTTCTTAATAAGGGACTGTCTTTCGTCCCGTCGCAAAGGAGTATTCTCTCTGAAATACTGACAGACCTCAGGATGTTTGGGCGCTCGATAGCACTAAAAATCTTTTTTAAAGCTAAGGCCATAGAAAGTAATGTTGTTGACACAGACAGTTTTAAGTTTAAAAAGAAGAGCTGCTTTCATCCCGCAATACCTGGACATGTTGAACTGTTTATCGATTTATGTGAGAAGGATTTATATGATTATTTCATGAATCATAATAGAAAATGTATGTTTTTTAACATGTCAAGAGATTTACATTCTTCTCTACACAGTTTGATAAATAATGACAGTTTAGTTTTTAGACCAGTAGATAAAGGAGGTGGGGTTGCCATCTTCGATAAAGCAGCTTACCAAGATTTAATGTACAATATGCTAAGTGATCACAATACTTATAAAGAGATAGATAAAGCTGAGCTATCTAAAATTTTATCCAGAGTCAAAGATGACATATATGATCTACTTATGTGCGGGCAGGTTACAGAAGAATTATATGATTACTTTAATGTTGAAAAACCTTTCTTACCGGCAATTAAAGGCCTGCCAAAAATGCACAAAGGAGTGATACCCCACCTCTAATAAAATTTTTGTTTTATTATAAGTCGTGCAGAGTCCGGAGTTTATGTTTTATCACAAATATACATGTTGTTAGAAATGTTAGTTTGGTTGTGAATTAGTTACCTTAGGCATACTGAAGAGCTTAATAATACAAGTGAGTGGGGGTGGGGATGGGGATGGATGAAGAATATAATAAGGTATATTGAGTAGGTAAGGTTACTCAAATGGGAATTAATCCCAATTGGTATTAGGTAGGTGAGAAATACTATAAGAAGGCTTTGAGTAAGTGTGTAGGTAGAGGAGGGGTGTGACTGTATGTGTATAGTGGTTGGTGTGTGTGATTGGTGAGATGGGAGTGGTTTAGGTAGCATAAATCGAGGACCACTGGGGTGGGTGGGAATTGGGGGTAGGGTAAGGGAGCGGAGCGGGTAGAGCCACAGAGTGGGTTGTCTGCTGAGAAGTAATCAGTAACACAGAGAGACTGTGCACTACCAAGACCTTAAGTAGGTAGGTAACACTGTCTAAGTAAACTTTTGTCTAGCTAAAATACAAGGGGTGTCTTTTCTGTCTAGTTTCCAGAGGAGTAGGCAGAAGGTATCATTTGTATGCAAAGCTTAGGTGAGGGGTTTAATTATAATGGGTCAGCTTTCTACAAGTATGCCTTTCAGCCTAATGTCTGAAAGGTAATACCTTCTTCTTTATTTCCTTGGGGAGCTTGCTTAGAATTTATGCTAGAATTAGAGATTCTTGGACTAGGTATTATGCAGTGGGGCTGGGGGAGCTTTAGAAAGTCAAACAGTGTTCTCATAACCTGTGTTCTGCTGCCATCTAGTGTTAACGTGGGGAACCACAATGGTTTGCTTACTTAGGGGAATATTATAAGGGGAGGAATGGCCTTGGGGTAGGTCCGCACGTGTGCTGGCCTTTACAATTAGGTTAAAAAGGCACTCACTCTTGAATAGTTCAGTACAGAAATTATATGCTATCGCCTTGACTGTGAGGCTGGTGAGAGGCACCTTTAGGCAGTCCAGAGTGTGGTGTTCACTCGGGAGTTCTTTCTGTTTGTAGGGTACTCTTTGAGGTAGGAGATGGATGAGACAGCCCGTGTCTTAGCACAGGGCTTCCAGGCTGAAAGAGAGACAGAGCGAAAACAATATAATGTCAGCTTGTTAAGGTCTTAGCTAGACTAGGAGAAATGCTGGAGGGGTGGAGTGCAAGTAAGGAGCTGAGCATACTATGGAAAGCAGTACAGTAGTAACTCAAACTATACAATGTAAAGGCTCACATTCATAGTCTATGTTCCAAAATGAACCATGAAAATCACCAGTAAACTACTTTTAGAGATCTAGTATGTAAGAGAAAATAAAACAAACGTGTGGTGGAAAACTAACATAGAAAACAGCATTAGCATTTAATCACCGCAGTTTATATACAAATCTAGAATGGCTTAGCCTGTATACTAATTTGGTAACTCACTATTTAATTCCCTTAGAATGGTATAATATAACTAGGATAACTAGGTTATTCCCTATGAATTCCCTTTGAGTGGTCTAACATTTTATGATGATCTAGCACATGTATTTGAAGTACAGCCATACAATAACAACATTCTTGTGTTGGCGGCAATTCGGTAGAGGCATGCAGGGCAAACAGAGTTAGTCAACTGCTAGTAATTAGGCTATTTAGGGCTAGAAAAACAGTCAAAATGCTTACAATTAAGCTGTTTAGGGCTAGTAAAGGGCAGACCAGTGTTAGTGGCAACTCCGAATGGACATTCAGAGTGAACTGCATGTAATTAGGCTATTTAGGGCTAGAAAAGCAGTCAAAATGCTTGTAATTGAGCTATTTAGGACTAGAAAAGCAATCCAATGGTTGCGGCAGTTCCGTATAGACATACGGAGCAACCTGCATATAATTAGGTTGTTTAGGTCTAGTAAAGCAGTCAATATGCTTGCGATTGGGTTAATTAGGGCTAGAAAAGCAGTTCAGTGTTAGCAGCAACTCCGGGTAGACATAATTCATAAGTAGCAAAATACATCCAAAGGTAATAATAAATACAATTATAGTAAATAAAATGTTATGTGAAAATGATATAAGTACATAAACACTTATAAATATGTATAAATACAAAATTATATATATATATATATATATATATATATATATATATATATATATATATATACTATAAATACATGGCTAATATAGACTGTGATGACAAATTCATAATTAATTTCTTGCTTAAAGGTCTGGCTTTGAGCCTTGGTTTAATAGGTACTCTATCATTCAGGCCATGCCCAAAGTCTCCCCTTAACCTAATTATCCATTTGGATTCTGTTTGTTCTGTCACATTATTAATATTACCTTTCTTAATGTCTTCAAATACACATGCTATCACCATAAACCTAAAAAAATGAGAATTATCAGTTCTTAATATATGTTTAGATGGATTACTATTACAAGAATGAAAGTTCACTACTTCGAACTTGTAATAGGAAGCCTCACTTCTGCGAAAGTTCACTTTAACGAAAGTGAACTTTTGCGTAAGTGCACTTCACAGAAAACACTGCAGCACAGTGGAGGACATAAAAAACAAGCTATGTCCTCCACTATGGTGCGATAGTCATGGACCTTAGGGTTAGGGCATGGATTAGGGTAAGGGGATAGTAGTAAAGCTATCCCCTTGCCCTAACCCTAAGGTTCATGACTATCACACCATAGTGGAGGACATTGCTATGTCCTTTAATGCACTGCAGTCATCATGGACCTCAGGGTTAGGGCACGGGTCATGGGCTATCCCCTTACCATGACCCATGTCCTAACCCTAAGGTCCGTGAGTACTGCATGGAAGTTCAGTACAATACCCGCTCATTGTACTGAACTTTGCGTAAGTGCACTTTTGATTAATTGCACTTTCGCTGCAGTGAGCATTCCATGCACTATTTCGAATTAGTGAAAATTCGATCTAGTGTATGGAACCCGTTTAGAAAGAGTACTCATATTACTACCTGTGTTCACATGATAATAGTGTTCTTTAATTCTTTCCCTAAGAGTCCTATCAGTTTTACCCACACAGAATTTAAAACAGACTGGACAATAAGCTAAATATACTACATGGGCAGTTTCACACGGGGCAAAAACATCAAACTTATAAGTTTTACCTTGATCAGGGTGAATATATTCTCCACTACTATCAATATACTGACAACATTTATAATGCCCACATGGCATCGTGCAATGTTTAATTGGTTCTCTCCTACTTTTCTTAGGGGCACAGAGACGTTGTTGTTGGAGAACTAGACAAACTTTCAACTTAAGCACTCAAAACATTCACTTCTCATCCCGGAACTTGCTCAAAACTCATAGCAAACACTAATAAACATTAGCACTAGACCCCCCCTATACTGTAGAGAAGGACAAGGCTCTCTATTCAGCCTTACCAGCCAATCAGTAAAACAGTTCACTGTACCTATCCAGGCATGTCCAAAGGGCATTTTCAGGTGTACTCATGTCCAACTGGTGAAGCTGGGCATTTTGAGGCAATATTACAATTGCCTCATGTACACAGAAAATCCTCTCCTCCCTCCACCAAACACTAATACATGGGAGAGATGCAATTATACAGCCAAACTGGAGGCTTAGCTCTCTCAACCCAAGACTGGACCAGGCAGTCAAGAGGAGAAGGGAATTACTTGCATCACACCACCAGTCTCACATACACCTATGAAACCAGCACCAGCAAAAAACACACAAATACACAAAAACATACTCGGAGGCTCTAAATAAAAATCTGCAAAAGCAACAGAGACCTCCAAAGCAGATATCCAAGCAACCTCCACCCCGCAACACAAACCATGAAACACATACTTCACAAAATCAGTGTGCCATGCAATCACAGCCCTTAAGGCAAAATAACATACCCAACACACTAGTAATAGGTGTCTCTATAGTCAGGCACACTGACATCCCACTCACTAGGCTGAACAAGGAGAAGGTTACTGTTAGCTGCCTATTGGGTGCCAGGATCTGCCACATAACACAAGCACTCAGGTCACTCCAGAACAAGTACAAATATGACTCTGTCATTGTCCATGTTGGTGTGAGTGACCTGCACTGTACCTCCCTGGACTACATGAAAAGAGACATGGAGGAGCTCTCTGATCATGTAGCCCAGGCTGGAATGACCCTGACACTGAGCAGCATCTTGCCCTCACCAAGAATGATACCACGGTATAGAGAAAAAATGATCAATTTCAACAACTGGCTAAGCTTCTGGTGTCATTCAAATGGGATCCAGTGTCTGTCAGCCAGGGATGATATGCTCGAGAAGCCACGCTGCTTCGCTAGAGACAGCTTGCACTGGTCACCCTTAGGCTTTCAAATACTGGCCAAGGCTCTTGCCACCCCCATAGTGCCTTTTTCAGGCAAGGCTCAAAAGACAAACCCACCGTCATAAATAGCACAAGTAAAAAAAACTGAGGGTAATGCTACTCAATGCCAGACGTCTAAACCTCAAAATGCACGCACTCAAAGCACTCCTCAGTATGGAGAAAATCGATATATGTGCAGTAACAGAAACCTGGTTTAAGGCTCCAGAGACCACCCCAGCACTACCAGGCTACAACTCATACCATACATTTCAGCCACAAAACCCGGACCAAAATACAAAAGGTGGGGAGTATCCATATTCATCAAGGATACCCACACCTCCAGGTTAGTGGCACAGCATGATGCTTCAGTGCTTCAGAGATCATCCACGTGCAACTAACAACAGGCAAACCTGCTATTCAAATTATAGCTTGCTACAAATCACCCACCATGTCCCAGGACCCTCAATCCACATTCCTGGAAACACTGGGAAACATAAAGGTACTATCAAATACCCTGATATTGGGTGATTTCAATTACCCAAACATTAACTAGGAGAACTACTCCAGTACAAACTCCCTTGCCCAACATTTCCTAGAATTTATAAACTCAAATGCCCTGGGTCAACTGGTCAACACCCCCACCAGAGGTGGCAACATATTGGACATGGTCATCATCAACATGGGTGACCGGTGTTCCACACCAGAAGTCAACCCCTCACTGGTTAGATCTGACCATAAACTAATCACTCTGGATATCCACATTTCGCCACCACCCCTGGTCAAAGAAACCACCGTGAAAAACTTTTCAAAAGCAAACTTCATGTTACTTAAGACCGAGGTGGGAAGTTTCAAAGCCCCTATGCTAAAGGATAACACTGTCAAAGCTGCAAAATCCTTTACTAATGCACTCTACATGCCCCTACAAGAATGCATGGATTGTGCTATCCTAAACAAAACCAAGACTCACTCCTCCAAGAAAAGGAAACCAGTCTGGTGGACCCCTGCCATAAACGTACAATAGAAGGAGAAAACTAGTACAGAAAAGAGTAAAATCCCAAGAAGGGAAGACATCCCTGTTCAGTATCAGCAAGAAACTACATTCCCTCATAAAATCATCCAAGGCTTGCTTCGAAAGAAAAATTGCCATGGACTCCAAAGATAACCACAAGGCATTCTTTAGCTATGTCAAGAATATAAGTGGCAAATCTCAGATCTGCTTGGAGTTAGTGCAGAATGGCACAAAGTGCACCGAACCAACATATATAGCCAACATCCTGGCAGACAGGTTCAGTGCAGACTTCACCCCCCTCTGAACCCCAAAAAGGCCCATAACTATACCAGAAGAATGTTTTGGCCCTGAAATCAGACACTCAGGTTAAAACAGCCCTCTCCAAAGCCAAAAACACAGCATCAGTGGGACCATACGGTGTCCCAAGTTGTGTCCTACATGTGCTCAAAGATGAACTAACCCCTCACCTAAACAGACTGTTTAAACTCAGCCTCTCCACAGCCTACATGCCCACAGAGTGGTGCACAGCAGTGGTTATTCCGCTTCACAAATGTGGAGCCACAACGGACCCCGGGAACTATTTCCCTATAAGCCTGACTAGCTTGGTCATCAATTAATGCATCATCATGGATCTCATTAACAGAGATATTGGGAACCTCCAAACCACTGGACCCTACCCAGTTTGGCTTTGTTAAGGGCAGATCATGCCTCCTAAACCTGGTGGACTTCTTTGAGACAGTTACCAAGGCTATAGACGAGGGAAAGGTGGTCCACACAGCCTAACTAAACTTCACAAAGGCTTTCGACACCATTCCCCACTCAGGTGTTATAGGCAAGCTCACCAGCCTGAACATAAACCCTTACATCATGAGATGGGTTGCCAACTGGCTCATGGACAGAACCCACATGGTAAGAGTTGCAGGAGCTAGGTCTTACTCTAAACTGGTTATAAGTGGTGTTTCACAGGGCTCAGTCCTAGGACCCCTCCTATTCGGCATATATTTCTCAGATGTACAGGCAAGCACAGGATGACTATGGCTGACCATGTTCACAGATGACTGCAAACTAGGGGCTATAACTGACTCTCAAGTTGACACAGACATCCTCCAAGAGGGTCTCACTGAGACAGATACCTGGTGTCAAAACCATGGCCTCAAGCTAAATGCCAAAAAGTTCATCCCCCTTTGGAAAAAATAAAGTACCCACACACTACCACATAGGTGGTAGCCCCCTAAATACAGAAGATGTAATAAGGGATCTGGGGACTCAAGTAGATAGTAACCTCTCCTTTCATAATCACATTGCCAAAGTGGTTAGAAAATCCTTATATGTGGCCCACCTAATCACAAAAGGGATTGCATCAAGATCGAAAGAGGTCATTGGGCACCTCTACACATCACTCATCAGACCCATCATAGAGTACAATGCCCCATTTGGGATTTACCTTACAAGACACCTGCAACAACTGGAAAGATCACAGAAGTACCTCACCAAGGGGATCACTGGCCTCAAGCAGACACCCTATGCAGCTCGACTGAAGAAACTCCAGCTGTACCCGGTTGCATACCGCCTGCTCAGAGGTGATCTCTGCCTGACATACAAAGCCATGTCCAACCCAGAATTGATGGACATGCTCCACCTAAAGAAAACCATATCCCCTCAAGCCACATGCTCCAGGGATCTAAACCTTACCACAACAATAAATAGAACATGCTGGAGGGATAGATTCCTGTCCCAGAGACTTCCCATGCTCTGGAACAAGACTCCAATCTACGTTAGGCAGAGCTCCTTGCTAACCCTCTTCAAGAGAAACCTTGACAAATGGATGGGAAACAGAAAGTTTACCCCAGGGATCACTTCAATGGCTCTGCTGGACAGAGGCACGGGGAACTAATCTAAGGGAGTGGCAAAAGCCAACACATTCCTACTAGGCTTATAAATGGCTTTGGGCAGATAACCTAGTACCTACCTATGAACCTAGATGTGAAGGTGGAAAGAAGTACATTGAATGATTACGTACTAGTATTTATAGAAAAAAGGTGAAGAGACATACCCTTCTACATAAATCCAGTATGCACCCCAGACATGCACGTAGAATGTATTGAAAGGACAAGTCTACAGAGTGATGAGACTTCATAATAAAGATGCGGATCTTGATTTAGCCCTTGCTAAGTTGAAGGGTGATTTTATTGAGAGAGGATGTAATACTACAGAGGTTGAACAGTGTATTGTGAAGGCTTTGGAAAGAAGGAGAGATAAAGGGAAGCCCCATTTCTCTAGGAAGACTCAGAATAATCATGATACTGGACAGGAACTAGTTTAAAATATCAAGAATACATCTTTATTTACTTTTTCTAATAATATAAATATTGTATGTGACATCATTAGAAAGCATTGGTCGGTCTTATTGGCTGATCCAGATATTAGGAAAGTTATTAACACCCAACCTAAGTTTATCTTTAGGATCCATTTGCCTTTGAAGCAACAGCTTTGTTATAGGAATCAAAGTAAGGGTGGGGGTATACTCTTGGAATGTAAAGGTACATTTAAATGTACCTCTTGTTCTGCATGCAAATTTATCTTTACATGCACCTCTTACACACACGTTTACTGGGTTTCAGATTATGGTCAATTTCCTTGTGAACTGCAGAACTAAAATGTGTTGTGTTATGCATTCAGGCTTGTCTCGGATGCATTTTATATTGGCAAAACTAACAGGCTTTTTAAAGATAGAATATTGGGGTATCAGAATAATATAGTGAAAGGGAGGGCCATGAATGCTTTAGCCAAGCATGTGCTTGAACATGGGATACAGCATCATTTAAAGTTTTTTGTTTACAGACTATCCCTGTTGGTGATAGAGAAGGTGATATCAAGAACAAGACAGAATGCATGGAACAGAGATGGATTCTGTCTTTGAAAGCATTTGTTGAACCAGGTCTTAATGATAGGATTTCATTGAAACTCATATTAAACGCATGTACTTTGAAACATTAATCTGTTTAGATAAAAGTTGTTTGTGCTTTATTTCTATTTCTATTTTATTTTTATTTTCATTGCTGTTCTTGTTTGATCTGTTTTAAAGTGGTTGTTAATTGTTGTCTTATATGGTAGGTTTTTGCAGCACCTTTATATACAGTACATCTTGGTATATTTGTGGGTTTTGTTCTATTATAGTCCATATATGTTCAAGCTTTCTGCTTATTCAGAGGTAGAGTTCTGTTTAAACATGCCCTTGGTGGATTAGATAGGTTTAGGTTTGGTGTCATTTGATTGGATACTTCACTTTCTAATTTTTGTGATTCTTTGACCAGTTCCATGTAAAGGCTCTACGCTTTTGTTTCTTCTGGTGTCTCAGTACTGCCTAACAGATCTCTCAAAACAACTTTTAGCAAGTCTAAACTATCATAAGTTCATAGGCAAGTACTAGGCTAGCTGTTCCTTGTGGGACAGTTTTAGCCCACCAATTTCCTTCAAAGATGAAAGTCAAACCTTGTACTTTCTGTCTGTGAGGTAACTGTCTTAGCCATTATGACAAACCCATTATATTTATAATTATGATTGAATCATAATCCAGTGAAAAAGACTGCTTTCATTTGTGTATGCATCCTTAAGCCTATAATTTCATGTTAAACTATGTGTAGTGTCATAGCCATGAAAACTAAAAGGGTATTTTAGCAAATGCATTTCTGTCTCTCACCCTGTTTGCATATCTAACTGCACATGAGCTCATGTACACACACACACACACACCTATACATATGTATCATTTATACAGTGACATCATTATAGGCGAAGATAGGATTATTGCTTAACACTATGTATGTCAACCTCAGATACATATTCACCATCTCTCTCTCTAAAATAATACACATGGACAGTAAAAATGTAGTATGTTTCTTTGTGATGAAGGGATAGTGTGTCCTTGTTTTCTGTCATATCCAGTGACTTAATGGCACTGTTTACAGCACTACAGGAAAAGGTGTCAAAACAGAGGCCTCGTTAGCGATACAGGCTGAGCACAAGGACTCATCAGTGCATGATAACCATCTTCTACCTAAGAATCACTCACATTTTTCACTTGCTTCCCCATATCATACAATCGAAAATGTGCACCACCTTTGAGATGCACATACCATATGACATAGACTAGGGAGTTAGTCATTGCCTTGACTCCAGGACCATTACTGCTACAGCGATGACACTCATTTTTAATCACTGGATGTGCAGGTTAGTGATCAGGCAAGGTCCAGTACAACCCATAGAATTATAGAGGTAGTGAGTGTGATCCATGGATTACAGGATGATGTGTACCAAGTGCAAAGTGACGTGGATAATGGGGGCAGGGAGCACACAATGCTTCTGAGGTCATGGACTGCAAATGTTGCTTTTTTAAATGTTTCTCCTGGATGCATTGTAAGCAGCATCCAGTCTTTCTCCATAAAACATGCCTTTTGTGACCCCTTATGGGTGTAGATGTGGGGTGATCAGTCAAACCATTCAAGTTAAACTATACAGAACATTGCACACAGTTTACTTTCCTTGTTATTGTAATCATCCAGGTCATGGACTGTGGTGGTGAACTGACTCATTATCTGTGATACTTTATGCTGTATTCATACAACTCTATTTCTACCCTTTCTCTGCACACAGCCTGTTACCCCTAATGGATGCCAACCAGGTTGTGGAAACAATGCATATCAAGAAATCACAGTAGCCACCATCAGGGTGAACCCTCCATGGTCTCTGTAGTTTTTTCCTTCCCCACCACAGACAGCATCAAGGCCTTATACCACAAGCCAACACAGTGGGCGCTGTCATCTTTTACATTATGCCAACTTTATCTATCACTTCAGAATGTGAGCCATGACGTACCCACAACCTCCATGAATATATGACACTACCAATTTCAGCTCCCATGACCTTACTTTATCTTGTAGCATTGCAGTCAGCTATCTCCATATCCTCTCTACTTGCACATGTGATGACGACTGTGGTCTGCTTACCCTCTAATGAGTGGGTATGATGACCACTGATGCACAGCATAGCCAGTCTATCCACAGCTATGTGTAGCCTGGGTAAGATAACACATGCATCATTTTGTTGTGTGTGTGTGTGTGTGTGTGTGTGTGTGTGTGTGTGTGTGTGTGTGTGTGCATGCACGGGTGTCATTGTCCACAGTTCTGAACCAGATGCTGTCTCTTTGCCAGTGATAGATGCATGGTGCCTACTTCTGCCTTGACCATAGAACTACTGCTGCTGCTGTAGGTTATTCCCTTGACTCTCTGCTCTTCTGCTGCTGGTGCAACTGGTATGGCAGGCCCTTCCAAGATGTTTGACATAAAGTCAGGTATACAACATGACACAGGGTACCCATTTTGTTCATTTCTAAAATGGTGTGCCATTTTGGGTGCTATCATCCAGCTATACCATTTAGAACATTTGCATAGAGATGCTGAGTTTCCATGTCACTATGCACTCAGTAGCATGCCCTGTAATCCATGGTATTTTTGCCCATTGAAGGACAGTGCTATTAGAGTTTTTAAATTATCCATATTGTAGATGTTGCCACTATCCCTCCTCATTTGTAATGCACAATGTGACAGAAATAGGCGAAGTCTGGCTGCCTTGTAAAGTCTTTATGCACATGCTGCTCAATTTCTGTAACTGCAATCCCCATCCTCCAACAGTACATTAATTTCACACTTTTAAATACAATATCACCAAATAATTTTCAGACTCTTCATTCTGAAAAGGCTTCAGATTAGGTTAAGACCTTCAATGATTGTTACAGCACACCAAATAAACCATCTCTCCTTATGTAGGCACCCAGAATGGCATATTGCTTGCCACAACTGTTCTCTTTTCTCTTACAATACTAAATAGAGAGGACTCAGAAGCACAAAGTGCAAACTTCTTTGCAGCAGGTTTGCATCGTGCGCTGTGTTTTCAATTCAGAGACTACAGCAGTCCTACAGCAGTATGCAGCCACAGGTAGACAGCACTGTAGGGGTTTAACAGATGATACTGCATACGAATGCAACTAGTCGTTGATACATCTAATGCAAACTAGCCATTTGATCTTCTCTGCAGCTTGACTCCTAGACTGAAACTGCACAATACAGAGATGTATCTTTCTACTGACATTTTTATATTTAAAAATTAGTCCAGTCTTACTTTATAGCTGGTATTATGAAAGATAAAATTCTGCTACATGCAGCTCAACTTTTGTTCCTCTCCTGTTTTTGTTAAGATGAACTTCCAGACATTCAGACTAGTCTGAGTGTTAAAAGTCTGATACTACTTAAATTGAGTCAAGCCCCTGAAAAAATACAAAATAAGTGCCAGGAAGACTTTTGGGCTGGATTCAATAATGTCTACACTAAGTGTACACTGTTTTGAGTGAACAGACAACACAGACATAACTCATACCTTCTTCCTCCTAATTTTAGTTTTCCTACTGATATTTTTGCTGTTTTAAATATTGACAGGGATTCATAAAGGTTACCCCAAAGTGTAGACTACATGTACACAGTGTAATATTTGTGAGTGACTAGAAAAGAAAAAAATGAGAAGAATTTTATTGAATACATATCGTGTACACTTAGTATAGGCTTTATTGAATCCTGGGGTTTTACTGAGACCTGGTTATAATCTAGATAAGGGACTTAGCAGTAGCAGTAAAACAAGCCTAGATAGATAGATCCAGCAGGTTAAACTTTGACTCAAACTTACTTGTATAACTATGTAGTTGTGTGCACCATTCACACAGTGATTTTTCACTGTTCATATTGATATAATTATAAGTAAAGTCCTCATGCACCAAGACATGCATATAACAATGCTTACTTTACAAATCAGGCACACGACTGAAAAGTGTAGTGTAGGGACCCACTGACAAAGTGAATGCCTTAACTGCAATCATTGCAACTGTAGAAATGTAAGTACAAATATGGAGGAATGCATACCAAGTATGAAACTCTGTATAAGTGCATCTACTCCATTCTAAACAGGTACTTATATAACTCTAAGACTGTTGCAGAGTTTGGGAATGCATCCCACAAATCGGATGGCGGAGGGAATTAAGTTGCCTTGTAAAAATGCTTTATAAATATAAAAATAAACTTTGAAATTTGTTTATAATTGGTGGAATCCAATTTAATTTTGATAGTGTTAAGACTTGCGGTATAAGGTCTTGCAATTCCTGCAGGGAACCAAATACTTAGAATATGGTCACACCATTAATATGCTTGTTCTGTAGCAAAATATTCAAGTCTTATGAGCTGTAAGAAATGGTATTTGCAGATTGTTTTGCACATTCATGATACTAGAAACAGTACTGTGACACATTTATGAAAGCCGCGTAAATAGCAGTTTGTGAGACAGCCTCAATGTTATTAATTCTATCACTCATGAACATCTGAACAAGCAGTTACTGCTCATCATGAAATGAAAATGAGATCTTTTGGTTTAATTTCACCAAGTGTTTTTAGTTTCTAATACAATAAAAGGACTGTACCCCATTTCTTACACAGGGTGTAATTAGAGGTCATGAAATTATAATCATTTCAGTGTTTGATGTTAGGCAAAAATGCTTCTCTCAGCACCTGCAGTGTGCCTAGAATTGCCTACTTCTTCAGTTCATATGGTTTACATATATTGGTAACATGTTTAAGTGCAATACAATGTTTATTTTTACTTGTCCAGTTGTTCCTACTACTATTGGAACAGCCTGGATATCTTTTTTCTACATTTCCCTCATTTCTGCTTGCAAACAGGATATTCCCTGTAACCACTCCTACTGCCTTCTCTTTTCCCCCCCCCTCTTTCCTCAAACAGGTTAAACTGCTACAATTCAGTACAAGCATCATTTTCAAATCTAGGTGCTTAGGATTTCCCTCTCTCTTCCTCCCCCCCTTGGCTGACCTGGTGTGACTTAGTTTGAACTCTACATTTACCTACAAAACGAAGTCTACAGGACTGCAACTGGTCACCATAACAAAATCAGTTTCTCTCAGCATTTAAGCAGATTGAACTCTACATTTACCTACAAAACAGAGTCTACAGGACTGCAACTGGTCACCATAACAAATTCAGTTTCTCTCAGCATTTAAGCAGAGTAGGTTGCACACAAAAAGCATTTGTTAAGCTTTCACTTACAGTGCTGTGTAATTAAGCAGGTCACCATTTTAGTCAGCCATAGGGCTCTTTTTTCTACTTGAGTGTTTGCCTCCTTCCCCTGTAACTTAAGTAAAGTGACTCTTACATTAAGAGCTATAATACTTACCATACAGCTTTAGGAAACCTTGTAAACTGCAATTGCCATTTTTTTGCAGAGGCTCTATAAGTAGCTAGTGACTTTATTGAATTTCTGTGGTAATATTTGTGTTTAAACTGAAACTGTACCTAGAAAAAGTGTATAATCAGAGCTCCTACTTGCTGCATGTGTTTTCAATGTTTAAATTGCACACACACATTGAAGAAGTGCTTTTATGACCTGAATAACTTGGGCTAGCTGTACCTGAAGTGCTTTTACTGGCATTTTTCCAGTTGTACAATTGTGAACAATTGATTTAGTTTTTCTGGTATATCTTTAAATCTGGCAAGTGTTTATTTACTGCATTGCTCTCTTGCTTAGGTTTCTTAGCTATAAATCATAGTTCATTCTGAAGTGTGCTACTTTACCCCCCACCCTCAAACCTTTCTAAATGTATTATTATAAAATAACTGCCTGTTGTTGCCTTCATGCTTACCCTAAAATCTCTGCTTTTCTCTTTTCCTAGTTTAACCCTACATTTAATCCCAAAAGAAAAGGCCAGCACCCGACTCCTCTAGCATGGGCAATACTAATTTATTCCATAATAGAACAGCAAAAAAGTATCACAGTACACCAACATGGTTGTACCGGTTTTGGCAAAACCTTCCTCAGCAACCAAACGTGATGCAAAAATAAACAAACCTATCATGCTGTCTTCTTACTTATATATAAGTTTGTACTGAATGCAAGGTGCACCCTCTAGTGCATATACTAATAATACACAATTTACTATCCACATGAAAATGTAATTATGTATAAAAAACACAATATGAATCTGGATGCTTCAAAAACGATCATTCAGACCCGGAGGGAAAAGGGCCCCCAATTTAATGATCCACATTTTTTCTTTGTTAGTGAGAATTTCATGTAAAACATGAGATTGTTTATTCCTAACCTTAATATGATCAATAACCATGAAACAAAAGATGCCAGTAGGGTGTATAGAAATGTGCTTGTACAAAGAACTGGAACCCATTTTATTCTTAATATCACTAAGATGTTCCCCTATCCTGACCTTAAAAGGACGGGAAGTTTGTCCAACATAAAATGCTCGACAATTGCACTGCCCCAAATAAATCACCCAAGAAGTGCTACAATTAGCAAAACATAGAACATTATAAACTTGTGGACAATTGTGTGAAGAAAAGGTCTGACATTTTAACACCCTAGGGCAATAGGTACAATGACCACATGGGTAACAACCCAATATTGATCGACCAAATAAATTTATTTGAGTGGTTAAACATGCATCCTTTTCATAAACCCTCTTATATTGACTAAAAAGGGATCCCAAAGACCGCCCTTTATGAAATTAATAATGACACCGATCCCCTAAGTAACTATTTAGGATTTCATCCGATTTTAATAGGTGCCAATAATGCTGTTCGCTTTTTAGGGTTTTGGTCACCTTTGTGGATTTTGTCAGCTTCATCTGGGTTTATATTTACAGTTCATGATTGTTTGGATCCAGGAATTGAACGGACTCTCTTTTTTTCTTTTTTTATGGCGGGACATTTTGAGGACTACGCAATTGCAAGTATAAATAAATGGTTGATTGTTTCGTGTTGGGACAACCATTTTTTGAAATGACTTGTATATTGAACATTAATAATTATTTTTCTATTCTAGTGATTTTTTTTCTTATGACAAATCTAGATATGTGAAAAATCTGATTTGTTGGATTTCTAAAAGTCGTTTCTATGTCCTTATTACAATGTTCTGCCATCATTGTTACTTTTCACTTTTAATTTTTTTAATTTGGAATGGTCTGGGGTCATCTTTTTTTTTTTATATTGGAACAGGTTCTTGACATTCCATATGTGTACTAGTTTTGGCAACAATTAGTATATATGAGTTTTGTTTATATTAACTTTTAAGTTAGCTTAAAGACCCCCAAGATCACATTAAATACAGGCAATCCAGGAACAAAACTAAAAAATCCATTTTACAAGACAAAAAATAATACTACTGTAAGTTACAGACAGTAAATCAGAATAACCCTCAGAAGTTTTGGGCAGGTTTAAATAATCTACTACATCCTGGACAAACTTCAACCCCAATCCCTGCTGCTACTATTTATAAACCCTCTGAAGATGTTTCTGACAGTTTTAACCAATTCTTTACTGTGACAGTTCAAGCCCTAGCTAGCCAACTACCTCCTAGCTCCCCGGTCCTGAAAGTACCACTCCTAGAAACCTACTCGCGTTCAGCTTCCAACTAGTCGCCACTTCACTTATCCATACCTTGATCAAAAAATTAAAACCCACTACACTTTCTGCTGATCAACTCCCTGCCGAGTACCTACAAAAATCAGCTGATGCTATTGCTTACCCCGTCTCAATACTAATCAATCGAACAATAGTAGAAGCTAAAATTCCCACCATCTGGAAAATATCCTATGTAATCCCACTTCACAAAGGAGGCAGCTCTACTGAATTCTCTCATTATAGGCCAATAGCTATACTCTCTCCACTTGCAAAGATTATTGAAAAATGTATTCATAGACAACTCATGCACCACCTAATCCAGAATCACCTCATGGCAGACACTCAACATGGCTTCCGTCCTCATCACAGCACTACTTCAGCCCTCCCAGCCTTTACCAACACCATAAACCATAATCCCAACAATAATTATATATCCTCAGCCCTCTTCTTGGATCTTTCCAAGGTATTCGATATGGTTGATCACTAACTTTTAATCCACACCCTGCAAACATTCTGTCTAGATACTGGAGGCCTCCAATGGTTTAAATCCTACCTGAATGGTTGACAGCAGGCTGTCCTCTGGCAGAACAAACTCTCTAACCTTCTACCTAACACCCTTGGAGTACCATAAGGCTCTATACTAGGGCCCTTGCTGTTCTCCATCTTCATTAACGACCTTTATACTGTCATCACAAAAGCCAGCTGTATTCAATATGCTGATGACTCTACTCTAATTTGCTCTGCCACATCTCCAAAAGAGTTATGGTCAGCTACTCAGACCACCTTTAATACAATAGAAAACTGGCTTTCTGAATGTTGTCTGATCCTAAATCCCAAAAAAACTAAAATGCTGTTATTTTCACCAACACGTAGGTCTACCACTTTCACCTTTACCATAAATTCAAATGATGGCGCAATAATCTCCCCTGACCCCTCTACAAAACTATTAGGTGTCATCATAGATAATAATCTAAATTTTGACCTACATGCTAACCAAACTATCAAAACCATCAATAAAAAAACTAGGGTCACTTTACAGAATAAAAGCCTTCCTAACCCCTCCAGCTAAAATTGCCATAGCTCACTCTCACATTCTTTCAACCCTTCTGTATGCATCCCCTCTACTCTCGAATTTAAACAAGACTGTCCTTAAACTCTCAATTTGCTACAACCACATTGCCACGTTTGCCACTGGGCTGCCTTTTAGGACACATCATTGCGTCAATCTAAATCAGCTTGGGTGGCTTGAACTACCCAGCCTAATCCAGTATAACAAACTGATTATGGCCTATAAAATCCTCTATAATCCGGACAATACTCCTGCACTTAAAAATATTATCATCCCCTATAACAATCCTAGACTGCTTCGATCCTCTAACAAACTACTAATTCAGACTAGCAAAATTAATAACACAGCCAGTGACTTTCTCTTTGCAAACTCTGTATGTAGACCCTGGAACTCTCTTCCAGCTGATATTACCTTACTTTCCACCTTAGGTCAATTTAAAACTAGACTCAAACAACATTTGGCACTTAACTGGATATGTCAATGTATCAAGCCTGCCTAACTCTCTCTAGAATGTATAAAAATCTGTTAACCATCTTACTGTGTAATTTAATTTAATTTAATCCTGACTTATGCTCGGGATTAACTCTAACCTGTGGAACTTGTTTAGCTTGCTTACTTATGTAATCACTGTAAACAGTCTGCTTGTGATATGTAATGCTGGTATTATATAATGCTGTATCTGCCTTCCTTGGAGCTTTTCTCCCCGGGCCTTCACTGAAAATGGACATGCATCCAGTCGGACTATCCAGATCAACAAATGTAAAATAAAATAAAAAATAAAATAAAAGCACAAGCAACAGAATATGCTGGAGGGACAGGTTCATAACCCAGAGATTGCCCATGCTCTGGAATAGACTTCCCATACATATCAAGCAGAGCACCTTACTGGCCCTCTTCAAGAGGAATCTTGATGAGTGGATGGGAAATAGAAAGTTCACCCCAGGAATCACTCCAGTGGCTCTACTTGATAGAGGCACTGGGAACTAATGACAGGCGGCATGATGCCATGGCACTTCTATGGGCTAGGCTTGTAAAGGCTCCAGGGCCATTAGCCTAGTACACACCTTTGAACCTAAATCCTGGTATTTTAAGACTTTCAGTCTCTCTGCACATAAGACATTGTAATCAGTGTAATCATTTGTTATTTTTTTCTTTTTTTAGATGGACTACTACATCTGGTTTTCTTGCATTTATTTTTGTGAACTGTTGCTAATGGGTAATCCCATTAAGATATAAGTTTCATCATTCTCTATAATGCCATGTAGTTTATGTTTGCATTGCAACTCATCTACTTTGCATTACAGTGTCTACACAATCCCAAATGCCATGTTATTGCAACTTTCAGTATATAAACCCTTTGTACTAAACGTATCACTCCCAGCAATGAGATGTAGAACTGTTTCTACTTCTGTTTTACAGAACCTATATTTGTCCATTTTTCCCACTTTTGCTATAGATGTTGTGAAGCAACGTCTGTGGAGGCCACTATCCTGGGCCACCATTATAAGCCTTTTATCTTTTGGTTTCAATTCAGTTCTCCTTAGCCATTCCTGTATCACATATGTTGGGCAATGAGATTGTTCCAGAAGATAACATTTGTTGACTTTCTTCTTTTCTTTCCTAGCTTTCTGGTCCTTTTCTCTGTATTCTTCCTTTTTGTTTGGGTTTTTTTGGAACTTTCAAGTTTTGTCTGATTTTTATGCACTTCTGTTTTGATTTCCATTCCCATTTTTATCAACATTTTTCTTCTAAATTAAGCAAAGTTGTCATCTTAGACTTCTAATGTGGCTTCAGACTTTTCACTATGTTTGGATCTGATGAATATAGCAAATATATATGTATTCCCACGAATGGAGATCTATACATGTAATCAATTTTGTGAAGACCCATACCACCTAAAGAGCAAGGGATGTAGACCCTTATCACATATTATGCAAAAACAGTACATCCTAAGTATGAATCATTTGTGTTGTCTCCTTGTTGAACTGGTTCACTGTTTTCTGTGGTAAGTCAATCACATCAATGCAGTAAGTTAGAACAGAAAAGCAAATTGCTTTGACACCTACAAAGTCCAAGCTATAAATCAGCTGAGGTATTCCTTACTGAAATGTATTCATATTTTATCACTGACATCATGTATCCCAAAGTATTTATAAACCTCCTCTTGATTAAGTCCCTCTATCTTGCATTCTTGTTCCAGGTTGAAGTTTTATACATGATGTAGTTTTCCATTTAGAAATGTTGCTTTTGCATGTTTATCAAGACTAAGCATCATTCTTATATCATCTGAGAAAGGTTTAACCCTTTGT
Organism: Protopterus annectens; assembly: GCF_019279795.1. Taxonomy (NCBI): domain Eukaryota; kingdom Metazoa; phylum Chordata; order Ceratodontiformes; family Protopteridae; genus Protopterus; species Protopterus annectens. The sequence goes on from NC_056749.1 coordinate 384,500,805, forward strand.
AGCTGTGCTTCGAGCCTTGCACCATCCATAAAAAGTAGTTGAGTAGATGAGACATCATAAGATGAGATCTGGGAGTTAAACTATAACTCAAGCCTTAATTGTTAAACAGCTTAATGGACTAAGGACGAGACAAAACAGGATTTCTTAGCTGCAAAGTAGTTTGCCATTGTTTCATAGTCACTGAAGTATAATTGATCAATGTATGATGTACAGTGTATCTTGTACATTTGTAAACATTTCATTGTTCATGAGTGTGAGATACTGTGGATGTTATTTATTGCAATCTATTAAGACACATTTACATTATTTTCTCTTTTGCAGGTCTATATTATGTCTTTGTTTAGCCATAGATTGATCATCTTTTGTTCTGTCTGACCTTTTCTTATTACCTATTTTCATTCTATTTCTATAACTTATTTTTTTTTCCAAATGGTATAAATTCTATCTATATTAATTCTGATATATAATTATATATTTTGGAAGGCAAGTAATTGGCCTATAAGTTGTTAGGGTGGGCTTGCAGTTTCACTCTTAAGGAAGCGTATCATTTTTCCCTTTTGTTAACCAGGTCAGTGTTTGTGATGTGCTTATTAGTAATTCTTATTTAGGGCTAACTCTGTGTGTAACAATGCTAATACCTTTAGCCAGAAGTTAGGTACTACATCTGGGTACTGGGTTTGCCAATTACTCGCTTTTCCTATTTTTGTTTTAATTTCTCTGATTGTTACTTAATCCTATTTCATATCATCTACATTAGAGCTCCCAATTGTTATTTTTTTATTTTTCTAACCATTCAGCATTTTTATGTTCAACAAGGTCATCATAAATATTTCGCCAAAATGTACCCATTTCTTCTTTTTTGGCCATACTTCTATTCTTTTTAATTTGTTTCCCAATTCTCTATAAAACCTTTATTGAGTTATCAATGAATTGATGATTTTTACTTTTCCTTTATCTGCATATCTTCTAGGGTTTTCTTCTTTGCTATGTTTTGTTAACTGAGGTACTGGATGATACATCCTGCTCGATTTTGATATTGTACACTGTTTTTAACAAATCTGCTTAATGAGTCTTGATGATTTGTTCCCTTCCTGGTATTCCTCTAACAATGATATTCAACTTTTAGTTGCTTTATAGTTTTCTCTCTTCAGTATGTCCATGGTGGTATGCTGCTAGTTCCCTTCCTTTCTTTTTTAACTATACATTTTTGTTGCAGCATTTTAGTCATTATTAGTTTTGCTGTAGAATAATATATCCTATGTGTTATGGTTATATCACATGACATTCTTGTATAATGGTCCTGATTACTGTGTTCATCTGTTTTACAAGTCTTCTAATATCGTGGGTCTTATTTACTTTGTGTATTATCTTTCATGTATCTTAACGGTTCTACCTCAGTTAGACGACACGCCGGAACATCGACACGGAAATCGCGAGCCCCAGAAGATCGACAGTTCAGAAGACCAACGCGACGGGCCCCAGAAGATTGACAGTTCAGAAGACCGACCCGACGGATGAAAGCACTGACGCTGAGGATGCCAACATGGGAAAAGGCTATGTAAGTATGCGGTAGTGACGGACGTTAGGGTGCGAGTAAGGTAAGTGTGGATATTGACGGTCTGTGGGGATAGGGGTGGGTTAAGTGAGTTAGGGTTAGGGAGCGGGTCAGGTAAGTGTGCGGTAGTGATTGTGTTTGGGTTAGGGGCGGGATAAGTGAGTTAGGGTTAGGGGTGGGATAAGTGAGTTAGGGTTAGGGAGCAGGTCAGGTAAGTGTGCGGTGGTGACAGACCTTAGGGTTAGGGTTAGGGTTAGGGTTGTAGGTAGTTGTGTATGTGAGGTTTAGTGTGGGTTTGTAGGGATTTTGGTGTGCTTGTGTTGTGTATGTGGTTTTTGGATGGGGAATGTGTTTTGTTTGTTGATTGTTGTGATTGTGGTGTGTGCAGTGTATGAGGTTTCGTGTTTGTGTACCATTGGTTATTTCGTTGTCGGGCATGTGGGGTTTCGTGTTTTTGTACTGTCGGTTATGTGGTTTCGGTGATTGCGTTGTCGGTGTTTTGGGGTTTCATTTATGTCAGGTAGAACCATCTTAACACATCTGTCTATCTCTATTAACTGAAGCAGGTCTTCCCTTAGATAATTTTCTGCTGGACTGAGTGCACCTTTTTTGCTCTCTCTTTCCTATCAGACTTCTAAGGAAGGTTCCAGAACATTGTCCTGTGACATATGCTTTCCAGATACATCTTGCTTCATTTGCTGCTCCTCCAAATGTGGGCCCCACTTGCTCGTTATGCTGCAGCTTTATTTTGTGTTAGGGTTGCCACTGCTTCCTGCTCCTTCCTTTGCTGTATAATTTCAACTGGAATTTTATGTAGCTCTCCTAGGACATCGCACTGTGGCATATCCTCATCAGATGCATACTCCTCCAGCTGCTGTGCCTTCATCTGAGGTTCAATTGTTCTATCTTGTTGTAACACTGCCTCTCTTGGGAGTTTCTACACTAAAGCCTTCACTTTGCATATAGTCTTTTACCTCAATTTCTATTTGTTTAACTTCTTCTTTACTAATTTTTTTATCCCACATTTTCCCTTTCTGATGGCATTGTTGTATCATGAAATTCTCCATATATGGGTTCCTTTCCCTATATTTCTGCTCAAACAACTTTTTATCTGCATTTTTTTTTTGTATTTAGTTTGGTTTTCTCCTTTGCATATGCATTGTACAGTGTCAGATCTTTCTTTTCCCCATGACCATTTTTCCTTTTCATACCTTTCAAAAAACTTTTTTTCTCACTGCCTCTATCTCACATTATAAAAAGTATTGCATTATTTTTACATTCCAAATACAATATATAGTTTGTGCATTTTGTTCAGCTTTCTTTTCCTTCATTGTAAAATGATGACTACTAATATAGCATTCTGTTGTGCTTTCTTAGAAGTTTCTATTTAAGCTCATGTTGTACTGACCCACTCTTACTCCCAACCAAATATCAAAATACATTTTGCAAACCTTAGTAATACATAATAATTACCAATGACCTTCAATTTAGTAAAAAAAAAAAAACATACCTACATCATTCTGCACAACCAGATGGCTATGCAGTCTTCCTATCTGGTACACTTATCTTTACAATTGCTATATTTTCTTCACTAACTTACATCAATATGTTAAATTAAAAATACAACAACAGAGTCATGGGACACCTTGTTAAACTTGCAGTCTACCATGTAATCCTTATTTTACCTCATTCATTATTTACACATCCACAGCTTTCTTATACTAACATGACGACTTAATCAGCCACCATATAGCCTTTGAACACTTCATAATAATCCCACCTCCACCTAGCCAATATCAATACGATTATCCATTTAAGCATCATGTCATTTTAACTGCCCCTTTTCCACCAAACCATAAACATCCCTTATGGTCTTTAAAGCTTTCTATGCATTTATCTTCCCGCTGCCATATGCATACCTCATTTCTATGCACATTTTTATACCTTTTTCACCATTTAAAACCAAAATCAAGGCAGTAAACCTTAAATGTACTCTACATTATACTTTGTAATTAATACAACCCATTCCATTAATTCTGCTTGTCTTCTTCCTTTTCACACATCTCCTAAAATGGTTCAAAAATACTTCCTCTAATTCAGATTCAAAGATGCTATCAATGTCCCTTTGTTTTTCATCTGTTCCAATAGTTTTGTCATTTTTTAAGTTTTCCATGCATATTTACTTACTCCTAATGACACACTTAATGGTTTCCTCACAAATTCTTCCTTCATTTTCATGTAAACCAGTGAAATAATTTTCTACTGTCTCTCTCTCTCATTTTCCTGACTTCCTTCCATTTTTTAAATAATATTGTCATTACAATTTTTACTTTTATCAAAATAATTGTCCTAATTCTTGATCATCTGCATTCATCTCCATATATTTTAATGAATAATGAGCACTTTTCTCTTTTCATTCTAAAAACATTTTGCCATCCCTTTGTTTTTTTGCCTCCAAATTACAGTTAGCTCTTACCTTCACATCATCTTTTGCAGTCTCTATATTGTTTTTATGCCATTTATTGTTATTTTCTTCCAATTATTTGCAAATGTCAACTCTTGTACTTTAGGGAATAAGGAAAAGAAACATTGTTTAAAGTTAAATATAGATACATTATGTTTTGTCTGGTACTAACTGCAGTATCATCCAGGAGGATGCAGTATTTGTCCTTTGCCTGAGAGCAGTATTACAACAGTGCTGCTGAAAGCGATTGTTTAAAATTTCTTTAAGGAAAAAACAAACATGTCAGCACCAGTTTTAGCTTAAACAACACTTTATATTTTGTGAACAGAAGTAGGGAGAAATTATTACTATTTATTTTAAGAAAAAAAGGTTATATGAGTGAACAGAATGTAGCTGCCTGCTGGCAGTGACTGAACAACTAGTCTTTGATACAAAGAGACCAGTTCTATTCATGTCAGCAATGTAAAGCAAATATGTCCTTGTATCGTACAAAAATTGCAACTTATACATTATACAGTGAAATCTTTTTACAACCATGCATTAGGCTGCTACTCTCAGATCTTTCTGACTCCCAGGGTGTGTTTACTGAACAGTGAATCTAATCAGTAAGATTTTCTTCTTAACTTGCAGTTACTCGACTCCGGCTTTCAAGATGGTCCAGAAATGTATACTGAAGCCTATAATACTCCCTGCCTTTTTGTTTATCTGATAGGATGTTATGCAGAGTTTAATTAATTTGTATGTTAGACAGTCTTGATGCATGAATGCAAGCTTCAAGGTTGTTTGGGAAATTAACACAGTGTTAAAAGTTGTAACATTCTGAAGCTTAGGAATCACAAGGGTTTCAGAATGTAAATCAATGCAGCATGTTATTAATAGAATCATAGAGAACCAATGGTAGATCAAGTTATCAGTGTAATACAAAATTGCTAGGGCGTTAAGGTCTTATCTTTTTACTGTATTAATTTTTATTATATCCATTTCAATTAAATATATCAAACTACAACAAAATGAAGCTAATAGCCAATAATAATTTAATGTACTTTACCCATCTACTATGGCCCCTTCTAGCTGTATTAGTTTATAGGTTTATTTTTTTACTTTGCTTCAATGTAAATTTAAAGAAGAGTTGTTTACAGCGTTATAAGACAATAAATAGAGAAATGCAGCAAGACAGCAGCTATAGCACTTTTACTGCTGAAATGCTTCATTACTCTTGTGGAGAAAGACTTTCATATGATAATATTCAGCTTTTGGAAATTAGGAATTTGAATTGAAATAAAGTCAGACATCAGATTGACTGCATGTTTGCATGGACCTGCTTGTGCATGCATGTATGTTTGCGCGGGCCTGTGCGTACATGCATGCAATGCTGTTTACATGGACCTGTGCATGCATGTGCTTGAGTAACAGTTAAAGACTGGAACTACAAAGTGAACAGGTGGTAGTGATAGGCTAAATATCAGTGTTGTTGTTGTCTTTCAGCTTTTCCCGGTTAGGGGTCTCCACAGCGGAACTCCAGTCCACGAATGATTGGCAGTAGATTTTCACGAACGCCGAGGTGCCAGCTCGATGTCCAAACTTCAATGAAGGCACGCCCATTTACACATGTCTTTCGAATGCCCACCAGGCTGAATATCAGTGTTGTTGTTTGTCTTTCGGCTTTTCCTGGTTAGGGGTCACCACAGCAGAACTCCGGTCCGCTAATGATTGGCAGTTAGTTTTTATGGTGTCGAGTTGCCAGCCCGATGCCCAACCTTCAACAAAGGCACACCCATTCAACGCATATCTTTCAAATGCCCACTCGACCGCGGGGAGGACATGCAGTCTCCACACAGAAGGCACTCCCAACCCAAGCCGAGAATCAAACGGAAAAACCTCTTACTGTGAGGCAACAACGCTACCGCTGCAAAATTCACTGTTCCATGCTAGTAATGGAATATTTTTGATACACCATTTTTTAAATGATAAAATATTTTCTCAAGTACAACAAAATATTACTTAGATAAGTGTGAAGTGTAATTCTAGACAGTTTAGTTTCTCTTCAGTTACCATTTACTTTTAAGTGAATTTCATGTATTTCATGCTTTTCGTATCTCATATCCCATGCAAGCGATCCTAGTTAATTTACCCCGTGATCCTAGTTAATTTACCCCGTGATCCTAGTTAATTTACTCCATGTTCTAGATATCATTTACATTCAAGTCATTACATGTGGACATGTCAAAAAAGATTAAGGCATCGGACTGTCAATACAATATGCAGTCGGTATCTCCTCTTTACCACCCATTACTCTTGTCTATTATAATTGTTAAACTGGTAATGAATGTACTTCTATTCTTTACACATGTAGTTAAACATGTTAGATATCTCCATAAAGTACCCAGTCCACAAAATCTGCATAAATTAATAAGTAAAACAAGTCAAATCCACCAACAGGAAGTACTGCATAAGTGAGAAGTGAAAGTGGGACCTGCATTTCATGAAGTGTTTTGTCCTTAGCAGTGCACACAATACTCTGACAACAACAAAACAATATTGCAGTATTAAAGAGGACTGCTGTACACTGGACATACGTTCTTCCTTCTCTTCTTGCTTGTTCTACAATATTACTTCATTATTATGCCTGGAAATGATTAACTAACTGCATTTTAAACCAATACTAGAAAGTTCAAACTTTTTTGCCTATATTTTTCAGGTTTAGGTTACCCTGTAGTTGTAATCATGTCCATGCACTTCATAGGATGCAGATCTCCATGATCTCATTAATATGCTGAGGTACATCATGGTTGTAGTTTTTGGTTAAAGCTATCTGCTTTATCTCTGCTCCACTGGAAATCCGGTAGTGTTTAGCCTCTGACCTTGTTTGTATAGTGGCTTTGAATTTTCATAATGGCACTTGTTATTTTCCTTATTTAGCAGTTTAGCATTTTTAATTGTCATATCTTATTCTAAAAACACATAAAACTTGCTGTACTGCAAAAAGAAAAAAATAAACACTTTTAAGCTGGATGAAACTAGGACTGGTTGTATTCATCCTGTTGTAGCATCATCCAGACATTCATCCTCTAAGCTCCCCCTCCTCCCCTCTCCTCCCTTAGTTACCATGCCTGCCAAAATCAGACCATTATATCTCCCCCCTTGCTCTACTTCCTCTATCCCCTCCTGCTTACATCACCATATGATGTTTGTCAGCTATATATCTGTTAGTATACTCAGCTATAATTGTCAATTTAAACAGGTGTATTGTTTATTCTTAACTTTTCACCTAAACTTACTGAACTACATATTATAATAATGAGCATGCTATGTCATCCTATGCTTACATTGTCAGTTCTATTATAATAATGAGCATGCTATGTCATCCTATGCTTACAATGTCATTTCTATTATACTGAGCATGCTAGGTCATCCTATGCTTACAATGTCATTTCTATTATAATGAGCATGCTATATCATCCTATGCTTACAATATCATTTCTATTATAATAATGAGCATGCTATGTCATCCTATGCTTACAATGTTATTTCTATTATAATGAGCATGCTATGTCATCCTATGCTTACAATGTCATTTCTGTTATAATGAGCATGCTATGTCATCCTATGCTTACAATGTCATTTCTATTATAATGAGCATGCTATGTCATCCTATGCTTATATTGTCATTTCTATTATAATAATGAGCATGCTATGTCATCCTATGCTTACAATGTCATTTCTATTATAATAATGAGCATGCTATGTCATCCTATGCTTACAGTGTCATTTCTATTATAATAATGAGCATGTTATGTCATCCTATGCTTACAATGTAATTTCTATTATAATGAGCATGCTATGTCATCCTATGTTTACAATGTCATTTCTATTATAATGAGCATGCTATGTCATCCTATCAGGGGATTTTATGCCCCATTAGACTTTAAAGAGAATGTGGAACAACAAGCGTTAATTTACAATTTGTCCCACATTACTCTAACAGATGATGATACCAGTTTATTAAACAAAGGTTTGAATTTTATTCCTAAAAGTCAGAGCAAATTGACTGATACAATGGTGGACTTAAAACTTTTTTGTAGGAATGTAATGCTTAGATTCATTTATAATGATTCTGAGAAAGAATCAGCACAGAGTAGGAAGTTTGCTTTTAAGAATTTAAGTGATTTTGTACCAACTCACCACCCACTAGTTGAAGCATTCCTTAAGTTAACAGAGGAGGAATTATATAGTTACTATAATATTCCATTGGGACCCCATAAACGGAAGAGGCGGGACAATTTGAGCTTTCGGGAACGTCAGTGTTTGAGGAAATTGCAGAATGATCCTACCATTATAATTAGACCAGCTGATAAAGGTGGGAAAGTTGTAGTCCTGGATATGTCATTTTATACAGAGGCTATGTCCTCCATGTTACAGGACAGGTTCTATGAACCTACTTCTATGGAACAGGTTCACTCTGTTGTCAGATATATTCATGACACGCTTTTATGACATTCTTAGAAGTAATTTAATAAATAAGGAGATATATGGATACCTTATGATTTATACACGGTCTCCCCAAGGTACACAAAAATATGAAGAACCCACCCATGAGACCCATAGTTTCTGGCCGTGGTTGGGTAACTGAACATCTTTCAGTTTTTGTGGAGAAACATCTGAGATGTGTACTGAATGAAAATGTTACAGTCTTGAAGGATTCCAAGCAATTTTGATTGATCTGTATGAATGTATTGGACACCATGATAGAATCTCTAGTTGTACTTTTGTGACTTTTGATATTCAATCTCTATTTACTGTAATACCTAATGATATAGGACTTGATTATGTGTTGAATTATCTGAAAGCACAAAGTACTTACACTGCAGTATTGATAGACCTTATAGTTCATTTTCTAGAACTGGTCTTGGAGAACAACTTATTCATGTTCCAAGACCAGATCTACAAACAGCGTGATGGCATAGCTATGGGCACTCCATGTGCAAATAGCTACGCCAACATGTTCCTTGCACATTGGGAGGAACATGTTTTATTTAAGAATGCACTTTTCTGTGAACATGTGGTGTTCTATAGAAGGTTTATCGATGACCTTTTTGTTCTTTGGAATGGAACATCAGAACAGCTGGAATCAATGTTATCCATTATGAATGACTTAACTACATTCCTTACCTTTACCATGAATCATTCTACACATAGAATTGATTTTTTAGACTTATATATTGAGAGATTAACAGATGATATGATAAACACGGGGGTCTACCGCAAGGCATGTTACTGCAATTCCTTGTTATTAAGGTCCAGTATGCACCCACAATTTGTTTTTAAGAATATAATGAAAGGACAGGCCATTAGAGCCTCGAGATTGAACCCCACTGAACAGGGGTTTATTTCAGAATTAGACAATCTGAGAAATAGATTACTGTCCCAGGGATACAAGGACAATGAGATTATACCATACATGGAGGAAGCATACATGTCACGCACCACTTCAGGTGCACCATACTTTGGACCCAGGGTCCAAGGTCAAACCGTTGGAGATCATATGTTAAATAGATCTATTAAATTTTCTACTCTGTATACTTCTGATCAACATCAGTTAAAGGAAATTATTAGCAAACATTGGGATATTCTCCTGGTTGATGATGACTTGAAATGCATTGTGGGGGAAACACCAAGTTTCCTATTTTGGAATAAGAGCAACCTAAAGCGATTGCTTTGTCACCCCAGACATGATAGGAATATGAAGAACATTGGTCACACTAAACCCTGTGGTTACTGCAACTTTTGTTCATTTATTGATAGTAGTGAGGTGTTTATACACCCGGATTTACACACCATTTTCTCTATCAAGGCAGATGCAGATTGTATGACACCTAATGTGGTGTACTTAGCTACTTGTCAGGCATGCCCGAGTTTCTATGTTGGCAAAACTAACCGGCCGTTAAGGGATAGAATAAGAGAGCATATTTACCACATGAGAAAGGGCACCTTACACAATGCCTTAGCAAAACATATTACCACCAATGACAATAATCATACTTTTTTGTTCCGGGTCCTAGAGATAATTGTTGTGAACAAGAGAGGTGGTAATACTATGAATCTTACTGAATCTAAGGAGACTGACTGGATCATTCATTTGAAAGCTGATAGGGGGCATGGGTTGAATGATAGAGCTTCTATAAACCTAAGTTGAGACAACGCAGGAACATAAAATTAATTATTATCTATTTGTATATATTCTATCAATATTAACTTAACAGAATGTTTCTTTACATGTTTTTAGGTCATTATGTATGTTTTACATATTCTTGTCTTATTTTACACCAACATGTTTAAATATGGGAGAGTTCTTTAAATTCTCCAGCATTGCTTTTAATAGTTTTTAATTGATTCATTTTTTTAATTTATTAATTGAGCTGCTTATATAAGGGGAGGTCTACTGTGACTCTTATACAAGGAACTGAAGAAGCTGTAATGGTGAAAGCGCTCATCTGTATGTTATAAGTGCACATTCTTGGAATTAAATTTGGAGTTTTGTTCTTACTTCTGCTGTACTCTGCTTTCTTTGTGACTTATATTATAATAATGAGCATGCTATGTCATCCTATGCTTACAATGTCAGTTCTATTATAATGAGCATGCTATGTCATCCTATGCTTACAATGTCAGTTCTATTATAATGAGCATGCTATGTCATCCTATGCTTACAATGTCATTTCTATTATAATGAGCATGCTATGTCATCCTATGCTTACAATGTCATTTCTATTATAATGAGCATGCTATGTCATCCTATGCTTACAATGTAATTTCTATTATAATGAGCATGCTATGTCATCCTATGCTTACAATGTCATTTCTATTATAATGAGCATGCTATGTCATCCTATGTTTACAATGTCTGTTCTATTATAATGAGCATGCTATGTCATCCTATGTTTACAATGTCATTTCTATTATAATGAGCATGCTATGTCATCCTATGCTTACAATGTCATTTCTATTATAATGAGCATGCTATGTCATCCTATGCTTACAATGTCATTTCTATTATAATGAGCATGCTATGTTATCCTATGCTTACAATGTCATTTCTATTATAATGAGCATGCTATGTCATCCTATGCTTACAATGTCATTTCTATTATAATAATGAGCATGCTATGTCATCCTATGCTTACATTGTCATTTCTATTATAATAATGAACATGCTATGTCATCCTATGCTTACAATGTCATTTCTGTTATAATAATGAGCATGCTATGTCATCCTATGCTTACAATGTCATTTCTTTTATAATAATGAGCATGCTATGTCATCCTATGCTTACAATGTCATTTCTATTATACTGAGCATGCTATGTCATCCTATGCTTACAATGTCATTTCTATTATAATGAGCATGCTATGTCATCCTATGCTTACAATGTCATTTCTATTATAATAATGAGCATGCTATGTCATCCTATGCTTACATTGTCATTTCTATTATAATAATGAACATGCTATGTCATCCTATGCTTACAATGTCATTTCTGTTATAATAATGAGCATGCTATGTCATCCTATGCTTACAATGTCATTTCTGTTATAATGAGCATGCTATGTCATCCTATGCTTACAATGTCATTTCTATTATAATGAGCATGCTATGTCATCCTATGCTTATATTGTCATTTCTATTATAATAATGAGCATGCTATGTCATCCTATGCTTACAATGTCATTTCTATTATAATAATGAGCATGCTATGTCATCCTATGCTTACAGTGTCATTTCTATTATAATAATGAGCATGTTATGTCATCCTATGCTTACAATGTAATTTCTATTATAATGAGCATGCTATGTCATCCTATGTTTACAATGTCATTTCTATTATAATGAGCATGCTATGTCATCCTATCAGGATTTTATGACACATTAGACTTTAAAGAGAATGTGGAACAACAAGCGTTAATTTACAATTTGTCCCACATTACTCTAACAGATGATGATACCAGTTTATTAAACAAAGGTTTGAATTTTATTCCTAAAAGTCAGAGCAAATTGACTGATACAATGGTGGACTTAAAACTTTTTTGTAGGAATGTAATGCTTAGATTCATTTATAATGATTCTGAGAAAGAATCAGCACAGAGTAGGAAGTTTGCTTTTAAGAATTTAAGTGATTTTGTACCAACTCACCACCCACTAGTTGAAGCATTCCTTAAGTTAACAGAGGAGGAATTATATAGTTACTATAATATTCCATTGGGACCCCATAAACGGAAGAGGCGGGACAATTTGAGCTGAACGTCAGTGTTTGAGGAAATTGCAGAATGATCCTACCATTATAATTAGACCAGCTGATAATGGTGGGAAAGTTGTAGTCCTGGATATGTCATTTTATACAGAGGCTATGTCCTCCATGTTACAGGACAGGTTCTATGAACCTACTTCTATGGAACAGGTTCACTCTGTTGTCAGATATATTCATGACACGCTTTTATGACATTCTTAGAAGTAATTTAATAAATAAGGAGATATATGGATACCTTATGATTTATACACGGTCTCCCCAAGGTACACAAAAATATGAAGAACCCACCCATGAGACCCATAGTTTCTGGCCGTGGTTGGGTAACTGAACATCTTTCAGTTTTTGTGGAGAAACATCTGAGATGTGTACTGAATGAAAATGTTACAGTCTTGAAGGATTCCAAGCAATTTTTGATTGATCTGTATGAATGTATTGGACACCATGATAGAATCTCTAGTTGTACTTTTGTGACTTTTGATATTCAATCTCTATTTACTGTAATACCTAATGATATAGGACTTGATTATGTGTTGAATTATCTGAAAGCACAAAGTACTTACACTGCAGTATTGATAGACCTTATAGTTCATTTTCTAGAACTGGTCTTGGAGAACAACTTATTCATGTTCCAAGACCAGATCTACAAACAGCGTGATGGCGTAGCTATGGGCACTCCATGTGCAAATAGCTACGCCAACATGTTCCTTGCACATTGGGAGGAACATGTTTTATTTAAGAATGCACTTTTCTGTGAACATGTGGTGTTCTATAGAAGGTTTGTCGATGACCTTTTTGTTCTTTGGAATGGAACATCAGAACAGCTGGAATCAATGTTATCCATTATGAATGACTTAACTACATTCCTTACTTTTACCATGAATCATTCTACACATAGAATTGATTTTTTAGACTTATATATTGAGAGATTAACAGATGATATGATAAACACGGGGGTCTACCGCAAGGCATGTTACTGCAATTCCTTGTTATTAAGGTCCAGTATGCACCCACAATTTGTTTTTAAGAATATAATGAAAGGACAGGCCATTAGAGCCTCGAGATTGAACCCCACTGAACAGGGGTTTATTTCAGAATTAGACAATCTGAGAAATAGATTACTGTCCCGGGGATACAAGGACAATGAGATTATACCATACATGGAGGAAGCATACATGTCACGCACCCACTTCAGGTGCACCATACTTTGGACCCAGGGTCCAAGGTCAAACCGTTGGAGATCATATGTTAAATAGATCTATTAAATTTTCTACTCTGTATACTTCTGATCAACATCAGTTAAAGGAAATTATTAGCAAACATTGGGATATTCTCCTGGTTGATGATGACTTGAAATGCATTGTGGGGGAAACACCAAGTTTCCTATTTTGGAATAAGAGCAACCTAAAGCGATTGCTTTGTCACCCCAGACATGATAGGAATATGAAGAACATTGGTCACACTAAACCCTGTGGTTACTGCAACTTTTGTTCATTTATTGATAGTAGTGAGGTGTTTATACACCCGGATTTACACACCATTTTCTCTATCAAGGCAGATGCAGATTGTATGACACCTAATGTGGTGTACTTAGCTACTTGTCAGGCATGCCCGAGTTTCTATGTTGGCAAAACTAACCGGCCGTTAAGGGATAGAATAAGAGAGCATATTTACCACATGAGAAAGGGCACCTTACACAATGCCTTAGCAAAACATATTACCACCAATGACAATAATCATACTTTTTTGTTCCGGGTCCTAGAGATAATTGTTGTGAACAAGAGAGGTGGTAATACTATGAATCTTACTGAATCTAAGGAGACTGACTGGATCATTCATTTGAAAGCTGATAGGGGGCATGGGTTGAATGATAGAGCTTCTATAAACCTAAGTTGAGACAACGCAGGAACATAAAATTAATTATTATCTATTTGTATATATTCTATCAATATTAACTTAACAGAATGTTTCTTTACATGTTTTTAGGTCATTATGTATGTTTTACATATTCTTGTCTTATTTTACACCAACATGTTTAAATATGGGAGAGTTCTTTAAATTCTCCAGCATTGCTTTTAATAGTTTTTAATTGTTTCATTTTTAATTTATTAATTGAGCTGCTTATATAAGGGGAGGTCTACTGTGACTCTTATACAAGGAACTGAAGAAGCTGTAATGGTGAAAGCGCTCATCTGTATGTTATAAGTGCACATTCTTGGAATTAAATTTGGAGTTTTGTTCTTACTTCTGCTGTACTCTGCTTTCTTTGTGACTTATATTATAATAATGAGCATGCTATGTCATCCTATGCTTACAATGTCAGTTCTATTATAATGAGCATGCTATGTCATCCTATGCTTACAATGTCAGTTCTATTATAATGAGCATGCTATGTCATCCTATGCTTACAATGTCATTTCTATTATAATGAGCATGCTATGTCATCCTATGCTTACAATGTCATTTCTATTATAATGAGCATGCTATGTCATCCTATGCTTACAATGTAATTTCTATTATAATGAGCATGCTATGTCATCCTATGCTTACAATGTCATTTCTATTATAATGAGCATGCTATGTCATCCTATGTTTACAATGTCTGTTCTATTATAATGAGCATGCTATGTCATCCTATGTTTACAATGTCATTTCTATTATAATGAGCATGCTATGTCATCCTATGCTTACAATGTCATTTCTATTATAATGAGCATGCTATGTCATCCTATGCTTACAATGTCATTTCTATTATAATGAGCATGCTATGTTATCCTATGCTTACAATGTCATTTCTATTATAATGAGCATGCTATGTCATCCTATGCTTACAATGTCATTTCTATTATAATAATGAGCATGCTATGTCATCCTATGCTTACATTGTCATTTCTATTATAATAATGAACATGCTATGTCATCCTATGCTTACAATGTCATTTCTGTTATAATAATGAGCATGCTATGTCATCCTATGCTTACAATGTCATTTCTTTTATAATAATGAGCATGCTATGTCATCCTATGCTTACAATGTCATTTCTATTATACTGAGCATGCTATGTCATCCTATGCTTACAATGTCATTTCTATTATAATGAGCATGCTATGTCATCCTATGCTTACAATGTCATTTCTATTATAATAATGAGCATGCTATGTCATCCTATGCTTACATTGTCATTTCTATTATAATAATGAACATGCTATGTCATCCTATGCTTACAATGTCATTTCTGTTATAATAATGAGCATGCTATGTCATCCTATGCTTACAATGTCATTTCTTTTATAATAATGAGCATGCTATGTCATCCTATGCTTACAATGTCATTTCTATTACACTGAGCATGCTATGTCATCCTATGCTTACAATGTCATTTCTATTATAATGAGCATGCTATGTCATCCTATGCTTACAATGTCATTTCTATTATACTGAGCATGCTATGTCATCCTATGCTTACAATGTCATTTCTATTATAATGAGCATGCTATGTCATCCTATGCTTACAATGTCATTTCTAGATGAACTTTTACTTGTTCATGTGTATTGCTACTTCTTGGTACCTAATTAGATCTTTATAAATTCTTGCTGTTCATGTTTGCTACAGATTTTACTTGCTTTGTATTTGTTACTTGTTTTCATTGTGTGGAGCTTTATTCCCTCCGCCTCCGCTAAAAATGGACCTGTGTCCAGTCAGAATTTCCCAGTAAAGAAATGTAAATAAATAAATAATATTATTCAACAGAAAAATAATTAATCTAAAATGCCAAAAAAAAAAAAATGCAAAGAATAATGGGAAGAATCATTTGATACAAAAACATAACAGCCACTGCAAGTCCAAACAAAATGTAATGGAACCACAAAAGGAGGGCACAGTCTTCAAGCAAAAAAGTGTATTCTCTTTTCACACACTCTAGCACCTCGGCTGTTAAGCCTTCAAGGAGTACAAATACAGTGCACCATCCCTCACCCCATATATACTCAGTCAATTACACAATTAATTAAATCAGATACTTCCTGTTAAGTTCTGTGTTTAAACCCTTGGGAACCAAGGTATCAAATTTCAAAGTAAAAAGTGCTTCTTTATACAACAATTTTTCTTTTACTACTACAGGATCTAAAAAATAGACCCCACTTGTTCTAAAACACAGCCTTGCAACAGTTTAAAATTACTTGTATGAAATTCTTTAAAATGCATAGCTAAATGACTATCACAGTTAACTTTTTTAATGTCCTTTATATGTTCTTGAAGACGCACTTTAAACTTTTGTTTACTTTCACCTACATAAAACTTGTTACCTGGACATTTCAAAATATAAACAATTCCTTCTGTATTGCAAGTATAACATCCATTTGAAAAAAAAAATTAGAGCATTAATAGTAGGAAAGTTCTTTACAACATGAAAACAAATAGAACTTTTCCCACTCCTAAAAGTGCCAGATCTTAAAATAATCTGTCTATTTGTACTACAGGTATTTGAAATTTACTGTGCACTATTATATCAGAAATACTACGGCCCTTTTTATAAGAAATCAAAAGTTTGTTTGCTAAACATTGTTCCAAAATACCATCTTTGAACAACATAGGCCAATAGTAATGTAACATTTGCAAAATCTGTTGACTTAATACATTGTAAATAGTCACAAAGGAAATCATCTTACCAGTGTAATTGCGTTTCCCTGCATCTCCCCTACCACCTCTTCTTTTGTCAAAATTTATTAACTCAATAAATGGAAGTCCCTCATTATGTGTACTTACAGAGTTTCTTCTTCTGCTTAGATAGTCACCTTTATAATGCTTACTTCTAACCCTATTTAAAGCTTCTAACACTTCTGTCATGTCATATCCTGTGTGTAAACATTTTAACTGAATCTTGTAATTCTTCTTCAAAATCTTTATCTACAGTCCACAACTTACTTATTCTCATAAACTCAGTGTATGGTAAAGATGAAATCAAGTGGGAGGGGTGACAGCTGGAACCATGTAGGAATTGTGAACCCTTTGAACTTTCTGTGAACTTTCCTACTAATGAATCCTGTTTGTTCACCCCACAATTCCTAATTTAAAAAAATGGACTCTTTCACCTATCTGTAAGCCACTAAACCTGAGACCAGATTGGTTATTATGTAACCGCTCAATGAAAATTTTTACCTGATCATTACCTCTCCTACAAACAAAAATCATCTATGTATCTAAAAAATATCTAATGACATGTTTCTTAAAAAAAGAAAGACCAAACATACTATTGATTTAAAAAAAATGCCATCATTAAGGTTGGCATACATGGGGGCAAAAGATGCCCGCATAGCCGTACCTTGTAGTTGATGAAAAATTTCTTAGATAAAAATAAAATAAATATTTTCTAAACAAAACTTAACAAGCTCCAGTACGTAACTAAATAAAGAGGTGTACCCTAAAAAATATTTCAAGGCCTTCATCCCATGAACATGTAAAATGTTTGTGTAAAGACTCCGCATGTCTATTACCATCCAGTACATACCTTGTTCCCAACTTAAATCTGCAATTTTTTTTCAATAAAATATAGTATATCTCTGATATATGATACTGTTTTTTCAATATATGGAAGTAAATACTCATGTAAAAAATACCTATGTTGTGTAAAAAAAATACTTTCTAGCTGAGACAATTTGCCTGCCTTTTAAGTTCTCCAGGCCCTTATGCATTTTAGGTAAGCAGTAAAAAACTGCCAATTCACAGCCTTGTGGAGAAAATTTCCTTTCAAATGTCATTTTGGGAAAATAGCCTAATCTATAACCTTTAGTAAGTAGTGCCTCATAGTCAAAAATAGCTTGCTTATACATCCTAACATCACCTCTGTTATACACTTTTGTATCATTCAAAAGATCATAACACATTTTCACATACTGATTAGAATACAAAATGACCACCTTATTTCCTTTATCGGTCAGCTTTACTACTAGTTGAGTATTGCTTCCCAAACATTTTAAGGCCTGCCATTGTTCTATAGACAGGTTAAATTTAACATTCATATTGCCTTTCCACCAATTATACAAGCGTTCAATAGAAAAATTACATACTACAGAAAATTGTTGAATAGTTTGATTATGACAAGGGGGTACAAATCGGCTTTTGCTCAAAATACTGGAAGTATTCAATAAACAAGAAGAATTCACTAAAACCTCCCCACTCCCAAACATTTCAGAATTACAATAAAAACTATCATCAGAGCTTTCAGCACCCAAATCCTCTGCCAGCTCATTTTTATCAAAAAAGCAAATTAAATGCAATTTTCTAATTAACAAAAACACTTCACTTTTTAAGTTATGCAAGTGAAGCAGGATCATTAGAATCGGTTTTAAATCTTGGATTAAAATGTGCTCTAACACATCCATTATAACTTCACCAGAAAGATTTACATTAAAATCAGTAACATAAAAACCATTATTGTCATCTACCTTTTTTTGTATTGCTGTTTATTACATCCTTAATTATATTATTGCTGTCCATAATTGGTTCTGCATCTTTTTCTTTCATTCTGAAAGCTCCCAGTCCTGTTGTTAAAATTGCGAAATTTCTCCTGGTGAACCATAGGGTCTTGTGCTGAAGACAAAGGGGGTATTCACTTTCCCCTTCTGTAGAGCACAGATCTTCTGAAGAAGGAAACAAAACCATTAATGGTTTCTTCCCGATTCCATTGTTACCATCTGACCGCTCATGCACTTTAAATTTCCATAGGGACCCTTCCCATTACTGTAATCTCTCGTCCCTCTAGAGATTTCCCTTCTTTTTATCCATCAAGTCTTTTTCGTATGACTTAAGTTTATCATTGATTTCAGAGAGCAAAGAATCAACCTTTGCTGTAGCCAGTCTATTAGATAAATCAGAACAGAGTGAATATCATCTTTTAGTTTGCAGGTATCTCGCTCTATTATTATACAGACCCATTCTGAGGCATATTTATTGGCTGCAGCAACCCATCTCTCCCATCTCACCCATCCATTTGATAGAAAAACATAGTCTTTGTGATCAGTGCATTTTTTATCTACTTTTGTTACTATCAACTCATATAGGTGGGGCGTAAGTTTAATGTCAGTATCAGTCCAAAGGACTTCACCTCCATTGTACAGCACTCCTTTGGTCAATACTGGAAAATCACGACTACAGAATTCATCCCTTATATGCTGAATAAGAACGATGTTCTATCCAAGGTCAAATGTTATGTTCAACTCACAGATCAAACAATGAGGAAAAGAGTGTCCTTTTCTTATACTGAATTATTTTTTAAGAGGGAGCACGTTAGTTTTTATGAAATTATAGGAATTCTTCTCTCATCTTCATGTCTGCATAGATTTTTAGCATAGTAACTTGGATGATGCATTTAAGGCTCAGAAGAAAGCGTATGACATGTTATTCGATTTTGTGGAATATATTACAATGAACGAGGAATTTTTTTTCAGTAGGCTAGTTAGACAACTATATTCTTGGACTTTTCCAAATTATGGGATTTTTTTCAGTTTTAAGTCACAATGGCTAAATAGAAAGATAAAAATAGGACAGTAGTATCTCTGAATTGCTGGAAACAAATTAATCTTCATGTCTTGGTATCTATCCTCATGAGATGGACTCTGGTTTTACAAAATCTATCCAGGACAATCCTGATACAGACTGTTTTATATATCATAAAAAAAAAGACTAGGGATACAGGTCTCAGGATTAAAAAAAAAGTGTCCATTCCTGGTGTACGTACTGGTGCCAGGACCAGAGTAAAAGGCAGCATAGAATCCTCAGGACATTGAAATAGTCCTACCATAGGGTTAGGTCAGGCTTAGGAGGATAGCCTCCCTGTGATAGAAAGAAAAAGTGCTCCACAAAAATCTGAGAGGCCAAGAAAAAGGCACAGAGATGCCAAAGTGGATTGTTGAGGGTATTAAGTATCATTACTATAATGCAAGAAGTGGTTTACTTAATAGGTTGGGCTACAGTTATAGTTTAACTCCTAGATTTCAGCCTTGTCTACAGATGTCTTATCTACTTTTTCTGGATGAGTTAATATTTTATAGTTTAAAAAAGGCTATGTAAGCACAACTACAAAGGGTTTAAACTTTCTCAGAGGATGCAAGAATTACGTTTGGTCTTGATAAATGTGCAAAAGCAACATTTATAAAAGGAAAGCTGCAGCATTAAGTAAATATTGACCTGGTACAGGAATATGATGCAGAGAAATCTGATCAGGAGTGAGTTTATTCCTTATATGCCAAATCAGTTTATATACTGGCTTTTAGCCTTCTGAAGTGTTCCTTACTGAGCTTTATTCTCATGTGTTCATTAATAAGGCCAAGATATAAACCAATATGCTTTTCTTGTTCTAACATACAGCTTTGATGTTACTGACTGGCTTCAAGAAAGCACTGAACCAGTTAGACATGAAAAGAAAAATGTTTCATACTTAGCAAGTTTTATGTGAAGAAAACTGTGCATACCAGGATTATGCATCCCTCGTTCTGAAGGCGATATAGACCAACACAAAACTGAATACATGTATAGACCTCCATTCATAGAGCAACATACATTTTTGCTGACATCATCAGATCCAAAAGTGAAAGCTCTAAAGCAAGTAGAGAGGAAGTCTAAAATGACAACTATGCTTAGTTTAGCATTTTTATAAAAGTGGAAACTGAAATTAAACCAGAAGTGTACAACAATCAGATGGGTCTATATTAAATATTCAAATGCTTAAATGTTCGAATCACTAAAGATCAAACTTTAGTGATTGAACACTTAAATGTTCGAATATTTAAAAAAAAAAAACAAAATGTAAAGTGCTTAAGCAGGGGGGCAAGCCCTCTGCTGCACCCCCCCACTACTTAAATATACCAACTTTGAGATCGCACTTCAGTGTGCTACAGTGCAGAAATGGAAAATTTCCCATTCTCTACACTGTAGCGTGATCTTGGGTTTGGTATATATAAGTAGCGTGGGTGTGGGGGGTGCAGGGGGGCTTGCCCCCCTGCTTACACCCTTTAGTTTTTCTATTTTTTGTTTTAATTTGTTTTTAATTTTTTTAAATATTTGAATATTTAAGCGTTCGATCACTAAAGTTCAATCTTTAGTGATGCGAATGTTTAAGCATTCGAATATTTAATATAGATCCCAATCAGACAGCACCTGAAAATGCCAAAAAAAAAGAATGCCAAGAAACAGTCTAGAACAAAAGGAAAGAAAAGAAGAAAGTCCATAAACATAGTGACGAATATATAAATCTTCTAGATCAACCTCATATTGCCCAAGATTTGACATAGGGAATGTCTGAAGAAAGGTGAATTGATACAAAAAAATAAAAGGCTAATAATGGTGACTTAAGATAGTGGACTACACACATACACACACGCACACACATTAGATCACAAGCTCTATGGAAAATGTTGGAGAAATAGAAAAATGTAGGGTCTGCAAAACAGAAGTGGAAACAGTTGCACATCTCATTGCTGGGGGTGATATGTTTATAGCAAAGGAATTGTATACTCAAAGGCACAAAAATGTAACATTGAGGATTGTGTAACCACGATCACACAGAAGCAACTGAGAAGCATTGGAAATAAGCATCAGAGAGTATAATGAAGTGTATATCCCATGGGATCACCCATTAACAACAGTAAATTAAAGAAAACCAGATGTAGTAGTCCAAAAAAGTACAGTTTATCACTGACATTTCTACATCCAGTGATTACAGTGTCTTATGTACAAGCAGACACAAGGTCATAACATCCCAGGATTTACAATCAGAAATTACAGCAATGCAGAAGAACAATACCCAGACACTCCCAGTAGTAATAAGAGCAACAGGATTAATGAAAAGAAATTACAATCATTCATCAACGCTTTTAACACTATATGAGCTGAAGGAGGAGGCAATTCTGGGCACACTGCAAGTGCTTGGAAGAGGACTCTTAGCTATTATCAAATCTCAAAAAGATACTAATTTCATGCGCTGTAATCGCAGTATTAGAAACTTAAAACACTTGGAGAAATTAAATCAAAAGAAATCATTTTCATTTCAAGAGAGGAACAGTAACTGCTGTGCAGTCATTCATTTGTGATAGGATTAGTAACACAACAGGCTCTCTTATTATCTACACAGCTTTCATAAGCATGTCACATATTGTTTCTAGTACCATGAACATACAAAAAATCTGCAAATACTATTTCTGACAGTCCATAAAAGTTGATCATTCTACTACACACCCAACATTTTAATGACATGACCATATTCTAATTTGGGAGGTAACAATTCGGCTCTGTATTGGAAACGTGCAACCTGATACCACACATCTCAAAACATTCAAAATTAAACTCTGATTCTGCAAACTGTAAGAAAATTCCAAAGTTCATTATTTTATATCAGGACTTAATCCCCTCTACTATGTGATTCGGGGCTGCTTCCCCCAAATGCTGCGACTTATTACATAACTCCAATTCTGTTGCAATTTAGAATGGAGGGAATTCTATTAACATACAACAGTTCTGGACTCGGTATGCATTCCCCCATGTTTGCACTTAAATTGCTACAGTTATAATGACATTTAAAGGTACTTAGTTTTTTTAGTGGGTCCTGTATATTATCCTTTCCAGTCATGTGCCTGATTTCTACAGTAACCACTATTATAAGCATATCTTTGTGCATGAGAACTTCACTTATAATCATTTCCATGTGAAAAATGAAAAATCAGAATGTAAACAATTCAGACAACTACATAATTATACAACTGAGTTTGAGCAAAAGTTTAACCTTCTGGAGCTACCATTTTCAGGGGAGCCGTTTCAGTCCATGCAGTCCTACAAACAGCATTACAAATATGTTAACAAACACTTTTATAGATAAGAACCTGTTCTCAATAATGACAAGCTCTTGCTGTAGCCAATTTTGTATTTTTCAGAGGTGTACCTCAGTTTTAGTAGTATCAGATGGTTAACAATCAGTGAAGAAAAAAAAAAAGGAGAAAAACAAAAGAACCTGAACTGAGTCTAGCAGAATGTTATCTTTCAGAAGATGAGCTATAAAGTAAGACAGGACTAATTTTTAAATATAAAAACTGCACCAAAAAGGCAGCTGTATAGTCAAGATTTTGTCTCCTTTCCAAATCCCTGCTGCGAAAATCACTGTACGATTAAAGGTTCGCCCAAAGCCACAAAGATATATCCACTTCTATTTAGGTTTTGTATAATATAGAAGACAACACTGATATTGCTACATACATCTTTACCAAAACTCTTATTAACTTGATGTCAGGATTCCCTGTTTGTTATTAGACAATAAAACATCATTAGTACTATATGTCAGTCTTGAGCCCAGGATACATGCATAGGTTCATAGAAGATAACTAGGCTAACAGCTTATGAGATGTTTCAAGCCTAGCGTATATAATCCAATTTTACCCAACAGGGGCAAGAAGATGGCATGGATTTGTGCTTATGCATTGAGTCACTTACAGCCTGCCCCTGTACATGCATGTGTGTATATCACAGGTTGTGGCATGCACATTGCTTAACAGCACTTTCCCTTAGACCAATACACTGCATAGCTGGCATGCTTACCCTCCGCTACATGTCAGCTTTACCAAGGACTTAGATTCCTATCTTCTACCAGCATGCTTCTAATAGCAATGACCAGCCACCCCATACTCCCCAGACAACTCTTTCAGGGCCCACGACACTAATCAAACCTCCTTTATCCGGGTTGTCATTTTTATCAGGGCGTTATACCTCTGTGGCACAAAACCTGCTAACACTGCCAGTACTTATTTGAGCCATTGCTGGATTGCTGACTAGTTTGCAAAATGGGGGTGAGGATCACTTAAGTTAAAGGAGAAAGTAATATTTATAGAATATGTACAGAGAAGAAAAAATGAGTTTGAAGACTGATGTTTATATTAGTCGTCTTCTTCTTTCAAGCTTTTCCCGGTTAGGGGTCGCCACAGCGGATCATCTGTCCGTTCATGATTGGCAGTGGAGTTTTACAGTGTCGGGTTGCCAGCCCAGCACCCAACCTTCCACAGAACGTACGCACACACACACACTCACACCTAGGGCCAATTTATAGTGTCCAATCCACCTACTGCATGTCTTTGGGATGTGGGAGGAAACCGGAGCACCCGTAGGAAACCCACGCGACCACAGGGAGGACATGCAGACTCCGCACAGAAGGCACCCGAGCCAAGAATCGAACCAGAGAACCTCTTGCTGTGAGATGACAACACTAACCACTGCACCACCGTGGCCACCACTGATGTTTATATTAGTATTCTTGTAAAACTTCAGAAATGTTAAATGCAAAGAAAAACCCTCCAAATTTTGATTTCTGCATTTTTTTAAAGAAATATTTTTTATGCTAGAAATGACTAAGATTTAAAAGCTGATATCTGCTATTTGACTGCCAATAGAAGGAAACAAGAAGCAGAGTAATATTAGGCCTTCAGATACTGAAAACATAGCAGATATTATTCCTAAAAATGAATACCATTCCTTATGAGAACAAGCAATAAAAATATGCATAGAACAATGAATGCAAGCAACTATACCTCCAGTGAGAAACAAATTAAATGTCAGGACCACCAGGATTCAGGGAATTGTGCATTGCATTTTCTATTGGTGTTCTTTGCCACTGATTATAGTCAGTAGAATAACTTTACTTAGAAATAGATTCCAGCAACACTGTTTTGAAATTGGATATACTCATTCAGCATCATTAAAAGAGCATGAGTCAAAATGTCATGATCTGTCATTTAGCAGGTGACACAAAATTATACCTAGAACAGGAACCTGCAAGGAAGAAAGGCAGATAACTGGAATTAATGCCAACTGTCTGCAACAAAATGTGTGCTAAAGTAAAGACAACTGCAAGTGTATGGGAATGGCTCTTTGAAATGCGTCTAGTTCAAGATACTATAACCAATAGTAAGTCTTCAGTAATATCAATATGAAAGGGCATGGCTTGCTTATATAACCTTATTATGTACAACCTGGTAGACTTCATAATATTAAATAAGTGCTGATTATAGAGTGGGAGTACATTTCATAGCTGATCAATTAACCAAACATTGACACAAAACTGAAATAAAAAGGAAGTGGTCTAATTTGCAGCATTCACATTTAATATTGTATGGGGGTTGGTGTATTAGAATGAAAACTCAAAGACAGTTTCCTCACTCACACACACACACACACACACACACACACACACACACACACACACACACACACACACACCAGTTAACTTGCATGAATGCTCAATAGTGCATCTCTTATGCATTAACACTATACGAAGTGTGTGAGTGTAGCACCCAGTACCCTTAAATGATCCATCAAAGTTCAGCACATATCAACAAACAAGGGATTATACGCTGCACATCTACAGACTAGTGTGATCTAAGTTTAAAGCACTGACAGTCCAGATCATGCTCCTAAACTGAGTTCTACACCACATTTCGCCTAATTATCTCAACTACCTCAGCAGAAAGCTTAGAACCCTCTCTCATGGTGCAGGTTATCAGAAAATTTCAAACATGGCTAGATTGCATCAGGTGACTGGATAAAGTTTCCAAAAGTTTTACACTGAAGAGGAAAGCTCATCAAACTGGACTTAGGCATGGGTAATTTAATTTAAAACTGTTATGTTCTTCATCAGAACATACAGTATTGGTGCATTAGACACTCTAAACTGGCCACAGATTTGAGTGTGGGTGTGTGTGGTGTGGAAATAACTAGCTAGCCACCTAGCGATGTGAACTTTAGCTCTAGATGATTGTCGCTGTTGATGTGACACCACTATCTCATGTGTAAACATGGGAAAAGGAGTTCTGGTTAGATGGATGGATGTTCTTCAGAGTCTTACACTAAGTACTTCACCATTCACCTACATTAAGTAGGTCCTAACTACTATATGTGAAAAGGAAAAGAAGATAAAAGCTACTAATAAAGTAAGCTTATTTAAAAAACTGATTTGCAATGAAACTATAAATCATACATTTTCTTTTGAAGGTTATTGCTATGCTTAGTATAAAGTTATGTTTGTTGTCTGCAGCCCTTGTATAACAAGGTATAATTGAGAGGTCTCATGATAAAACTTTTTAAAACTATATCACCTTTAAAATAGCAATCATGTGGCACAATCATGTCAGCACAGAATCTAAAAGGTCAAATTTGACTCTCTGAACTTGGTGGCAAGAATTGGCAACTGTATTTCATTTTAAGATCTGAAGGCTCAAAATGTTATAAGTAATTCAGCTGCATGGTTTAGAAGACTGGATATCTTACTAGAACCCTGATGACAGAGGTAAAGGTTATTGGACCTAGCAATGGAGAAGCCATATGGGGAAGGCACAGTAGTGAAGAAGCTGTGCCAACTTGCCTGGCTGAGGGTGGGAAGAGGATCCAGGGATATATAGTCCATCTGAGTTCCTTGGTAGAAACTGAAGAATCAATGGCTGCATCTGCTCCATGGGCTACGGAGAAGTGAAAGCTGGGTACTATAACCACTGCATGCTTAAACCTATGACCACAGCTTGGCATGCTCAGGAAATGTAGGCATTAACACAGAGACATTACAGTCTGTAATACAGCTGTGTCTTGATCAGCCCTTGCTGAGTACAGAAAGAAAAACAGTATAGTTATGATGGGTGCCCAGATGCCTATCAGGTGAGAAAGGCCCTACAATAAAGATAGCAGTAAGTATCAGGCAGATATATTGGGCAATATCCCTTGAATTAATGGGTGATATTGTGAACAAAGCCCACTATTATACAATGAAAATTCATCTTTCTACATATATTTAATGTATATGATCTTTGTAAACTGATACTTTGACAAAAATGTAAACACACTATTTTTGTTGCGAAATATTTTATGTAATGTCAGACTACAAAAATATGGAGACATTCAGCCCTTTGTCAATAGCAAATCAGAATATATCACCATTAAAGAAAAACAGTTCATTTGTTTTCATTAGCATCAGTCACCTCCTGCTGACCACGTTTACTTTGTCAAACCTTTCCAGAAACAATACGACTTAGATTATATTTGACCTCGCACAAAATGTATATACTAGCTGATTATCTAGAAATGAACAAATATATTAGCGGACATGTCTTACAGTAAACACAGTCTGGTCCTTTATTTGTTACGCAGCAAAAGCAGTTGTGAACTACCCATATTTCATGGTTAACAGCAGTTAGTGAATCGAGTATTTAACCTATCAAATGGATTAAAAAAATAGATGACACATTGAAACAACTACAGCTAATTATTCTCACTGTCTGTTGGTGAAGACCTCCTTATTCTTGGGTTTTAAGCAAGTTCTTTAAAGATGTTGGCTATACAGTTACCATATCTATGGAATAATTCCCATTATACAATGATCCCCCATTAATATTCCAATGGTTGGTCAGTGTGCACGTTGTAAATCAAAGACTTATACTAATGGAAAAAGGTCCAGTCTCCCAAACTTTTTCCATTAGTACAAGTCTTTTTTTTTTTTTGGACAGCAACCGAGAATGGAAGAGCTCCATTGTTGTTATCTCGCTATGTTAAATGAGTTTAACATGGTGATGTATCTTAAAAATAAAAAGCAACAGAGATCTTCCTTTCTCTGTTGCTTTTTTTAAAGCTGTCTCGCTATGTTAAATGAGTTTAACATAGCGAGACAGCTTTAAAAAAACAACGGAGAAAGGAAAATTTCCATTGCTTTTTTTAAAAGCTATCTCACTATGTTAAACTCTTAACATAGCGAGACAAGTTTTTAAAAGCAACGGAGATCTTCCTTTCTCCGTTGCTTACACACACACAGTTCTGATGCACTGCGTAACCATACGCATGCGCAGTACATCAGAACTTCCGCAGAATACTGGAGAGCTGCAGAAGCGAAGCAAGGAGGCATTATACAATGCCATTATTTAAGAAAAGTATTTTTTTTTCTTAAATAATGTCACTGTATAATAGCAATAACCCACTTCTGGCTGTGGATAATGCTGGATTTACCCAAGGTTGCCTTTGTTTGGCCACTCGGCCTTCGCCCTCATGACCAAACCATACCAACCGTGGGTAAATCCAGCATTAGCCACACTCAGGTGTGGGTTATTGCTTAATGCTTCTATTATTATTAAGGATTTGTTGTGTTCATAGACAGACATAACTAGAGAATATCTTCAACAAAGTAAATAAATGTGTTGTGGATGTTTCTTGCAGGAAAGAAAATAGGTATGCATAGGATGAAACAGATTATAATTGTGGCAATGATAATTTCAGTGACAACATTAACAGAAAAGCAGAATGTAGTTTCTGAGACTGTACTATTTGGACTCTGAGGATACTGTCCCTTTAAGTAGATCAGAATGGAAAGCAGACAGCAGAAACTGACTGACCACCACAGACATTTAAACTCAGAAGAATAGCCTCTTTCTCCAACTTTTTAATGAGAAGGAAGAGGAATGCACACCAAAGAAAAAGGCATTTTTACAATGTGAAATGAAAACACAGGTACCCTCTTTAAATAATGCTCTTGGTGATGACAATTACAACTTGCATCCTCTTGATATATCCAGTGGCACCTGTTCTGTTATACAATGGACTTTTATTTTATGCTTGCAAGAGCTGACAATACTTCAATTACAGTTGTCTTGTCATAAATTGAACCTTTAAACATATGTTCAGTCTCCTACTCAGCTCTGCTCTAGATACTTTTGGGTATATCTGTGAGGTAGAGATTTGCTAAACCATATAAGCTAAATCCACCATTTATTTTTTTTAACTTAAGCACCACTGAATGTGTGGTGCTTTCATGTCTAATGAATAATTTGTACTTACATGTTAAGAAATCTGATAAGAGTTGTAGCTATATCCAGGTAGACTGAAAATATGTTACTGGATAATGCTCCATGTATTTATTTGGGCATTATGAATGCTTACAAATATATTGACATTGTTACATGATTTTGTTTCAGCTTTTATTATATTGTTTTTATACAGAATTTTAAAGGTCAAACATTTATTTGGAATGCCGAAGGTACATAAATGAGTTCACCAGTAACCCCCCACCAAGGTAAATATCTCATTTGACTGACTTTCATTTGACCGAGACCACAATATCTAATTTTCAAAATACTGAAAACTTATGTGACTGAATCTCATTTCACCAAAAGCTTACAATCCTAAATTTCAAAAGACTAAATTTTAAATCAAAGACATACACTCTTACAATATTAATGACTACCTCTTTCTAGAATTTAAAAACTACTTACTTACCCTCTTAACAGAAACCAGACAATATAAAACCAAACTAGGTGGGGGTGGCTGTGCCCTCAATACCCCGTTATCTAAATATTAACTCCAGGATCACACTACAGTGGGGAAAAGGGCATATACCTTGTACTTGCCTTACAGTACTCTATACACTGCTACTACTGCTGGGAATGCACAAAACATCTGCCATATTACTTTATGTACTTCACATGAAAATGTAGAGAGACGTATCCACATTTAAAAACACTACAGAACTACTTTCTACATGACTACTGATATTCTGGCAGTCAGCACTGTAAGTTACAGAAATTCTTTTTATCACAAACGAGTCACAGGTGAATGGAAATCCATATCATGTCTATGGCTTACAATTCAGTGAAATGAGATTCAGTCAAATGAGTTTTCAGTATTTTGAAAATTAGGTGACTTGGTCTCAGTCAAATGAATTCCACTCAAATGAGATTTAGGTGATGTGAAGTAGACCCATGTATATATGTATATATATATATATATATATATATATATATATATATATATATATATATATATATATATATATATATACACACACACACACATATACAGTCGTACCTACTGATATTGGGATTGAAATACTTACGCAGTAACACTTGACAGAATTTCTTCAGAACTTACTGAACTGACTTATACCTTTCTTGAATTGCTGACAATATTTTTGTTCTTTTTAACAAAAATATTAAGTCAAAGCTGTTGCAATGGGGGGGCCTAGTGTTCCAAATTTATGCCAACATTATTTTGAATGAGAGGGAAATAAGTTTATTTTTGATTTCAGTTATAAGAAATATCTGAGTTCTACTACTATTTTTTCGGAAGAAACAGTGAATAACTAGGTTTGGTAGATAAAACCCATAATGTACTTATCAGCCTGCCAACAAGTTAAAGCAATTACTGCAAAATGATGCCACCCTATCTTTGCATATGTTTTCATCTAACAAACCACATGGAACACAGTCATGTGGTTTATGCAAAGACTGCAGATTTAGTGATAGTGTCACTTTGGTTACTTTAAAAGGATATGACAATTATATTTTTCTAAGGATAAATTGATATACAGCTCAGAGAGTGTGGCCTTTCTTGCAACTTTCACGTTGGAAAAAAAAAAACTATAAGATGTCTAAATCAATGTGTGTATAAACATTTACATTATATAAAATAGCACATTATTTGTCATGTACTATATTTAGAAAGATTGCTTTTTTTGTAATAGACTGTGTTAATGTATCATTGAAAAATGGGTATGTTAATTTATGGGAATGCAAAGAAATTGGCAATTACATTTAAATGCCTCTACATTTCAAGACTGCAAAGTAAATTGAAAGTATTGCTGTTAGTTATTAAATTAGTGATGCTGTAGAAGCTAATCATGTTCTACAACTTGTTCTTGTTTTGGAACATGTGATTATACTGGATGTAAACATGGGTGTTTTATTGTATTGTTAGTGATTTGATTGCTGGAAGCACTTAACTCATTAGATTTTTATCCCAGTAAAGTAATTGTTTTCTTTGTCAAATTGCACAGACAGTAATAAAATGTTTCCATAAAGTTTGTATTTCCAGTATTAGGCAGGAAGCAGATGGACTTTAAACTATATCAGAACAAAGCCAATGTACATATTTTTTTCAAGATGCCAATCTAGAAACTGAAGGGTAGCAATTTGTAGCTGGTATTATGTGTTTAGACACAGGAACTCCTAAATTGTTTTATTCATTTGTTCTATGATTACCAGCTTAATCTAAGCAGACTTGCAGAAGAATTGTAAACTATTCTAGTACTCAGGTGGGCAAAAGGTACTAGTAATTATCCTTACTGGAAGAGTAATACACACACACACACACACACACACACACACACACACACACACACACACACAGTATGTGCACTTGCTGATAATGCAGTGGATCAATAAATGACACATGGTACATTGTCATAAACCTTTGGCAACTCACTTAACCAGACATTGTTCCCAAACCATCCATGAAAAAGTAGTTTGTGTGCAGTGGGTCAACCTAACAATTCATATTATTATTATAATTACTTCTTTTTTATGTGGGAAGAAGCCAATGGACCGGACAAAAACCCACTAACACAGGGAGGACATGCAAACTAAACACATTAGATTTTCAGGTGAATACCAAACTGTACAACTAAGCCTTGTGGTTGGCTTTGCTAAAAGTTTCAGTCATTTAAAATGTTGTATATTTAGGGAGGATGACTGGATTTTCTATGTGCGTCTGATACAAGAGGTTTAGGAGGTCACTCAGTGGAAGTTCTAGCTTT
This sequence comes from Protopterus annectens, assembly GCF_019279795.1. Lineage (NCBI taxonomy): Eukaryota > Metazoa > Chordata > Ceratodontiformes > Protopteridae > Protopterus > Protopterus annectens. The sequence continues at coordinate 384,532,720 of NC_056749.1, forward strand.
GCTGGAGTTTTCATTTTGTTTTTACTGATTGATTTTTCAGTGACCTTCTCACTTATTGTTTTAGATAAAATTGGGGGAAAAAAAAAAAAAGAGGCAAGCATTGGATAAACAAGTTAGAGGAGGCTATTCAACAGGTTTGATGTATGTATGTATGTATTAAGTGAATAACTATTGATAAGATTGCTTCTTGTTCTTTATGCATTTTAATGTGAGTGATATGCATACAAGAATCATGTAGACAATGCAGCAATACTGAAACACCCAAAAAAAGTTATAAAATAGCAATAAAATTTGACTGTATAAGTTTGAGCAATATTATCCTTTAATCAACACCAAACAAGATTTCATCCCACCAAAAGTCATCAGAACTTCATTAGATAACATAGCAGAAAGGAATTGTATATTAAAATTACATGGTTAGCCAATCAAGTTAAAAAATTCAAACACACCTCCATTATGAACCAATCATGGCATCCCATTAGAGACACACCTTCCACATTCATTTTACCCATAAAAGTAAAACCATTAAAAAACCTTGTTAAAAACGTAGTCAAGTTCCTTCAAACAGAAAAGGACCTTGCTTATTATATAGCATTAGCTTTAGGTTTAAGCAAACAAGTATCAACAACTGCTTCATTTAACCCCGGCCAATGTTGCGCTCCTAACCGCAATTGCCACGATAGCTCCGCTTTCTCGAGCAACAACGGCCATGCTCCCCCTCTTCCAAATAAATCAATGGTTTCCAACACAACAAATTTAAATTTATTTCAAAGTCATGCCATTTCCAGCTGCAAAGATATCAATATAATGATAGTGCTTGTTAAATATTTGGATTTTTCACACTATCCTGTAAGCAAGCATTTTACATTTACTTTTCATAATGGCTTTATTCTTGCAACTTTAAGAATGTCACATTTTATAAACAAGTGCTGCCGTAAAGTCTGTATGCATATTACTTGTATTCAAAACATAAAAAAATATTTCTCCATTTTACCATAGGTAATACAAGGGCTCTTGACCATATTTATGTAAAATCCTTGTCCTTGTAACATTATTTTTTGTACTACAGACTTTGTGACTTCATGATACAGTTAATATGACTATTTAAATATGAGACTCTATATCAAAGGGTTAAGTTTTTTGTTACTCGGGATACAACATTAATTATTAATTATCAAAATTATTAAAGCTTTTTTGGGGTGTTTCAGCATCGCTGCATTGTCTACATGATTTTTGGTCTGACTTTTTTGTGTTCTTTATTTGGTTTGTGAAGGGCAGCGATGGATGAAGGAACACCAGCTGCTTTCCAGTCGTTGGAGCAATCCATTGGGGAATTGACTTTTCTAATACAACAATTGAATCAAAGGATGGAAAGAATCGAACAGTCATTTTTTCCCAGAATTTGTGATCATCCCAAGTCTCCGTTTACAATGTGCCCACTAGTTCTTCCCAGAATATGGGGAAGGTGGCTGCTACGGATGTTGGTACTAATGGAGAACTGTCTCATTTGTTGTCCATGAACATTGATGTTATTACAGTTGAGAGTTATGCTTCTGTTCATGCCCGCCTCAATGATGTCAGTATGCATGATACACTCCAACAGACAGGAACCAAAGTAAGACAAACTAGCGAAAAACAAAAAGACAGCTTGGAAACACCAAAGCAAATTCTCTCTCAGTTTATGTAGGTTTATGTAGCTCAGTGTCAATGCTGTGCAGCGTTTTACATAGGTAAAACGGATAGAAGGTTAAAAGAATGAATATACAAACATCTATATTATATAAAGACCCTTAACAGAGAAAATGCACTGGCTAGACACATTATTTCCTATCCACAACATTTTTGTTCAAAGCAATTGATTCAGTTGTTGATGATAGTCGGGGGGGGGGGCCTGCTTACACTTTTACTTGAGCAACTTGTGTTAAGTTGGCAAATACACACTGGGGCAATGTTTTACCCGGATTTGAATAAGGCAATATCTTTAAACAGTATACTGAAGTTGAAAAATCTTAAACGTTAATGTGTGTATGCATTTTTATAAAATGCGTTCATATTTGTGATATCTGACTTCTTTTGACTCGGATATGTAAGTTTATGACTTCTTAGTTAACTAAGTAATATTATATTTTGAGAGTCAACACAATAATTTGAGATATAGTATTGTTAGTATACGTATGTTTGTATATATATTTCTATCACCATTACAGGTAAAAGTTCTGAATAAAGGGAAGGGTTGAGATGTTCTAAAATATTGTCAGTCATTTTTGTTTTTAAAAATGTTTTAAGTAGCAATAATATGGATGTGCCTTTAAGACACAAGATTTTAATTAGAAGTGTCATGTGACAAAAAGGGTGTGTATATATTGCTTGTGTTGAAGTTTGTTCAGTTTCTGATGAAGTCTTGCCACATGTGTATGATGAAAAGCGCTTCATTAAACTGAAAGAGAACTAAACTGAGAGAGAATTTGCTTTGGTGTTTCCAAGCTGTCTTTTTGTTTTTTGCTAGTATGCATGATACATTTGGCTCTGCTAATTTTGGCTGCTTGAATGATTTGTTAAGATTTCGTAATGTTTTTGAGCAAAGTACACTAGCTAACAATAACGGACTTTGTGACAAGTTATCAGAATTCGATAGGTGTCTGCTTAAAAACAAAAAATTACAAATGGGCACCAATTAATTTAGGGAATGCATTAATAGATGCATTGTCCCTACAGGCATGGGTCTATGGCGTTTTCCTACCGGACTTGCTTCTAATTCTAGTTTTCACAAAGAGTTGTTGTAACTCTTTGACAAGCATGGGTTGGAATATATGGATGTAGTCATTAAACACAATAATTGTACCATTGAGGCTTTGATCAAGGATATTTCAGTGCTGGATAAAGACATTACCGAAGATGTTGCCTTTTCCGAGAACCAGTTTCAGTATACTCACATTTTACAATCCATTGAGGAGCAAATGAGTGTCATTAAAACTAGAAAACTAAAACAGTTGAGTAGAGACATGGAGACTTATAAAACTAATGCCATCTACCCCCCCACCCCCACATTCCCAAGTATGGATTAACAGAATGGCAACTGATGATACTAGGACTGATTTTGGTACTGGTTCTGGGTTTGAACAAGGTGTAGAGGAAAGTGGTGATTTTTTAGGTTCCACTAATACTCCACTCCCCTGACATTCTGAGCAGCTAAAGAACCAGAGCAACAACACGAATTCGAGACCAGTCCATCAGGGTCCTACAGTAACATCTACCAGAGGAACTTGGAAGAATTTTCAGGGGAATGGGCAGAATGCCTGGAGAGGGAGGAACTAACTGTCTTTACACTTGAACATGTAGTTTTAAACAATTGCACTTGCTCCCCTGAGTCACCTCCGCTGTGTGTAGTGACAAATTCAGTCAGGGACTTTAAAGTATATAATTTGTCTTCCTTAAATGTTTCCACAGAAATGTGTGATCTTTTTTCAAAAGGTATGAATTTTGTTCCCTCCAGGAGGATGAACTTTGTAAAGACTTTGATGGATTTTAAATTATATATTCGTAAGTTGAATCTACAACTATTGTTCTTGAATGAATTATATGTGGATAATCCATTAAGAATAACAAGTGTTTATAATCCACCCCTACACCCCTCCCCTTATGTTGTTTCAAAATATGTGTGAGTTTGATTTCAGAGCTATTTTTTTTTAATAATCAGAAATTCAGTCAATACAAGAACTTAATGGAAAATGAGAAGGTAGAATTGGATTTTTAAAGTACTATATCTGGGGTTAGGTTCCTCAAACCCAATAAAGGTGTGGGTTTGATTTTGATGGATGTGAATGACTATTCTAAAAAAATTAAATTTCTTTTACGTACATCTACATATGAAAAAAGTTTGGTCAATGAAACAAACACAATTTATGGGAAAATCAGGAGCAATTTGTATGATTTATTTATTGAAGGCTCTATAGATATCCATCAGTACAACTATTTGAAAGTTGATTATATGGCGACTCCCACTATTTGTGGGCTTCCCAAAATTCATAAGGATGTGTGTCAACCTCCTTTGTGTCCCATTGTGGATGCTAGGAGTTGGATCACACATCCTTTAGCCAAGTTTTTAGACATTGAATTGAAAATATTTGCTTTTGGGGAACCTCATATTTGCATTGACTCGTGGGATTTTTTGAAGCGGCTGAACCTGACCCATTTTAATGAGAATTTGGTGTTCCTTACTATTGATATTAAGGATTTATCTACCATTATTCCCCATTCTATTGGGAAAGAATGCTTTTGTGAATACCTGGTCAATAAGGGCATCCAACAAAATGTGAACAACACATATGAATTACTTTTAGATTTAATGTTCAAGTCAAACTTTATTTGGTTTGAAAAGAAATTATACCTCCAAAAGGAAGGTATTGCTATGGGCTCATCCTGTGGGGGACTATATGCCAACATTGTTATGTTGGTTTGGGAATACACATTTATTTTCTCACCCCCTTTCTTTTCCAATTGTGAGTTTTACATCAGATACCAGGACGATATTTTTATTTTGTGGTCAGGAACAGTAGACACAATTGAGCAATTTATGGAGTTTATCAATAATGCCACTAGTTTTTTAAAATTTACACATATATGTGTGACATCAAACAAATGTCACATTTAGATGTGTTGGTTAAAAAGGATGTTGTTGAGAGAAGGTTTACAGCTGAGAGTTTTTGAAAATCTACTTATTCTAACTCTTTTTTTGCATTTTCAGAGCAACCATCCATTGCCCCAGAAACATGCAATTGTTAAAGGGCAATTTGTGAGGGCAACCCATATTGTCACCAGTTGGAATTATTTTATTGATGACTGTGAACTGCTGAATGGCATGTTCATCAACAGAGGCTACCCCACACAATTTATAGATGAACTTATAGTAGTAGTAAGAGAAAAAAGAGCTAATGGGCATTTTACACCCCTTTTGGGTGACACCTCTAGGTTTTGTTTGCCCTCAACTCTTAATGATATAAATGATATGTTTATCGACACTGACAATGTTCAAAGTCTATTTACCAATGGAGTTGATCACAATACTGAATCTAAATGATTTAGTAATGCATCTGTCACTACCTTTTTTCAGGATAGTTCTTTAATTAAAGATGTTCTGGTTAAAAATTGGCAGGTTATAATGAATGATAGTGATGTGAGGGAGAGGGTGGGTGAAACTCATGTACTTGTTTTCAGAAAAGGTTTGAATTTCAAGCAGATGCTTGAGCACACAAATGTCAGTAAAACGAGAGGTTCCTTGAAGAAATGTGGTGATTGTGTGCACTGCAAACATATTTGGGAAGTTAGTAGTATTACAATTAAACAGAATATCACTATTTTTGGGAAACCTAACTGCAATTCTATTCCAGTAGCTTATTGTGTAGTATGCTCAGCTTACCCATGTTTTTACATGGGCAAAACTGAACAAAAGCTTAAAGGTAGGATTGGAGAACATTTATCTGATGTTCATGCAGGTAAAATCAATAATGCCTTCGCAAGACATAATTCCTTTAGTGACCATACATTTAAATTGTTTGTATTGTAAACCATTGATTTATTTGGAAAAGGGGGGAGCATGGCCGTTATTGCTTGAGAAAGTGGTGCTATCATGGTAATTGTGGTTAACAGCGCAACATTGGCCGGGGTTAAATGAAGCAGTCTCTGTTACTTGTTTGCGTAAACTTAAAGCTAATGCTAGATAATATGCAAGGTCCTTTTCTGTTTGAAGGAACTTGACTACGTTTTTAACAAGGTTTTTTAATGGTTTTACTTTTATGGGTAAAATTAATATGGAAGGTGTGGTTCATAATGGAGGTGTGTTTGAATTTTTTAACACGATTGGTTAATCATGTAATTTTAATATACATTTCCTTTTTCCTATGCTATCTGATGAAGCTCCGGTGACATTTGAGGGACAAAATCTTGTTTGGTGTTGATTAAAGGATAATATTGCACAAACTTACATAGTCGAATTCTGTTGCCATTTTGTAGCTTTTTTGGGTGTTTCAGTATCGCTACATTGTCTACTTGATTTTTGGTCTGACTTTTTCGTGTTCTTTATTTGACATGCATACAAGGACAGAACAGGTTTTTGGGATAAGTGTAATGGTCAACGTGGTCCTGGGCTGTAAGGACATGGGTAAAATGCAATATACATGTATGGATACTTAATAGTAGCTAATCAATAAACATGCGTACTGAATATAGAAGGAAGCCAGAGTACCCAGGAAATAAAACCTATGCAGACAAAAGGAGAATATGCAAATTCTATACACCCAGTGATGGATGATGAAGACTGAACCCTGGACCCTGAAGCTATGAGGCATGGAATAACACATACAGATTATTTTAAATGATAAAGAAAACTAGCATCACAGAAACTAAAATGCATGTTACAAAGTGGCAACGTGGCATCAGTCTTCCAGAATACTGACTGAAACCACTGATATAAATGTTACTCGACAGGAAAACGTTACATTAAATTGAATTTAATAATTAGCTCACTGGGAAAATTAGGTAGGCTACACATTTGCTTGTTTTATTTCCATTTATAACAGTATTCAGTAAGAAAAATCTAAAGGAAGCTGTTTTAGCATTTTTTACAGCTCAGGGCCATTGCTTATTAAATCTAGGTTGATAATTTTCTACTGTAGAAAGAATGGAGCATAACCTATTCCTGTATTGCAAAATTATGTGTATATTGTCAGTCAAAGTCATTTAATATGAATGTTTGCCTTTAAAAAAGAAAGAAGGAAAAAAACACAATATTTTCAATTCCTATTCGTTTCTCCGTAACAGTATCATAAAGATGACTGAGATAATACTCTCCTTTTCTCTTCTACTATCCAGTGCAGAAAAAAAATGAACGTATCCTAATATGACCCTATACTTAAAATAAATCATCATAAAAAAGTCACAGTGAAAAAAATAAAACAATGCTATTTAAAACTGATTTTTTTTCTGAGTCATAAATTGAACTTGGAATATATTACCTTTTAAATTAGAATAGCATCTAAGGCATATAACCTTCATCAAAGTCCGAGTCCTATTTTACGTCTTCATTTTGTCCTGAACCTTTCACCTCCATCTTACTTCATTCTCCATTTTATTTGTTCAGACATGCACAGCATGCTTAAATGGATGAATATAATCAGTAACCTTTTAAGGCTTACTATTTATATATGTGATAATGACTTGACAGAATACTTATCACAGACACTCCAAATAGGCCATCTGAATGTGATACCAAAGAGCTAGGCTTACTCCTCAGTCATTTCTACATCCTTCTACATGAACGGCTAGCTTTTTCAAATTAATTTAAGGACTGAACTACAAGAGTACAACTTTATTCCAGAATATAAACATGGAGTCTCTGCATACAAGATAGCCTCTTGTTCTGATTCCTTCCAAAATTAATATGTTATTTCGATTAGTTCATTTTGATCTAACCAATGACTACTCCTTCTTTAACTGCACTCTTATTTATATGGAAGAACAGACACAAATGATGCATTATTTTTCAGATTTAGGCAAGATACAATAATATACCCAACAGATTAGAATAATACAAAATTTGTGGTAACTATTTTTCCATATTTTATCTTGAACAGAAAATCACAAATGCAGTTATATGTACTAATAAGATTTTCATTTCATTATCTCACAGGAATTACTTTCCTGTTTTTAAGGAAGATCCCTATGTTATTAAGATTGCCTTCTGACAGTTTCTTTAAGTACCACATGCATTCTCAGTTGCAATGCTTATCTGTCTACTCCAAACAGGGCAATACCAGTGTCATCAAAATATAAACGAACATCAAGGTTTTGTAATATCTAGTCATTGGTTCTTAGCTGTGTAACACATACCATTACATTTCAATTAATTATTAAAGTGATACATGCGTTTACTTTTATAATAGCAGCCATATTACTTCTTACAATACCATTGTCTATGACTGCCTATATTTTATGAGTGTACTTATTTTTATTTCTTATTATTTGCTTTAAGCAAGACAAACATGTTGAAATGCATACCTGTTCTCTGATGTCCTCAAGACAACCAGCAAATATATAAACCACTTTTCAGTGGCTGGGGAAGGTTTTTATATTTCAAGTAGCTCTCATTTAAATTACACCACTATCTGCTACTTCAACACTTTTTTTCAAGGACGTAGTTTGGTGTGACATGATAATGCATTACTTTGTTTTGAGCTATAAATCCTACTGATTAGTTCAAGTAATATCGCAGTATAGTATGCAATGGCTTTTTGCTCAAGGAAATTACCGGCGTGAGTTAATGGTGACCACTATATCGTTCCTTCAGAAAATGTGTTTTTGGTTGTCTGTTCCCCCATTTCTTTACATTTTAAGACACAAGGGTGTATTAGTATTATTGATGCATATCTGAAATATCTCTATCACATATTAAGCATTTGGCAAACATTGCTCCACTGTATGCAGTACATGGGAGAGAGATTACGAACAGGGACTTGTATGCACAGACCTATATTTACAACCTCACACTGTACATGCAACTTAGTAAGATTCATATGTACTAGGACCAATGAGCATAAACCTGTGTTGTCACAGATACTGGGCCGGATTCAATAAAGCCTACACTAAGTGTACACTATGCATACATGATAGGTACTCAAGAAAATTCTTATTACATTTTTTGTGCTTTCTAGTTATGCAAAGATTACATTAAGTGTACATGTAGTCTACACTTTGTGGTAACCTGTATGAATCCCTATCAATATTTAAAACTGCAAGAATATCAGTAGTAAAATTAAAATTAGGAGGAAGAAGGTGTGTGTGATGTCTGTGTTGTCTGTTCACTCAGAACAGTGTACATTTAGTGCAGGCTTTATTGAATCTGGCCCAGAGAGAAGTAATCAATTCACTACCCCCTGAATTCTAATATAAAATATAGTACTGTAATCATTTTATGTGTTACTTTTCTGCTGCCCTTAAAACATTGCCCACCATAACAAAACCATTGCAGGCAAAGCCTGCATATCACCGGTTTGCTGCACTTAAACAACGCTCACCATAACACAAGAAAAAATGCATGCACTGTCTGAGTCACTTTTCTGTTGCACTTAAATCCTTGTTTGCTATAACATAAAAATACATATGTATTGCCTTCTGTATCACATTTCTGCTGTCCTTAAAATCACTACTCATAACACATGAAAAACTGCATGCACTTGTCTTTATGTCACTTTTTTGCAATCTGTAAGTCATTGCTCACCATAACAAACTCTATATACTGTCTACCTTTTTGCTGTCCTAAAATCATCACTCCTCATAAAAAACACTGTAGGTACTGTCTTGTGTTACTTTATTTGTACTTAAATCATCACTCACCATGACATGCACTATATGTACTGTGTCTGTGTTACTTAGTACTTAAATCATCACTCATCATAATATACACTATATGTACTGTGTCTGTTATTTAGTACGTAAATCATCACTCATCATAATATACACTATATGTACTGTCTGTGTTACTTAGTACTTAAATCATCACTCACCATAACACACTATATGTACTGTGTCTGTGTTACTTAATACTTAAATCATCACTCACCATAACATACATTACATGTACTGTGTCTGTGTTACTTAGTACTTAAATCATCACTCACCATGACATACACTATATGTACTGTGTCTGTGTTACTTAGTACTTAAATCATCACAAACCATGACATACACTATATGTACTGTGTCTGTGTTACTTAGTACTTAAATCATCACTCACCATGACATACACTATATGTACTGTGTCTGTGTTACTTAGTACTTAAATCATCACAAACCATGACATACACTATATGTACTGTGTCTGTGTTACTTAGTACTTAAATCCTCACTCACCATGACATACACTATATGTACTGTGTCTGTGTTACTTAGTACTTAAATCCTCACTCACCATGACATACACTATATGTACTGTGTCTGTGTTACTTAGTACTTAAATCCTCACTCACCATGACATACACTATATGTACTGTGTCTGTGTTACTTAGTACTTAAATCCTCAGTCACCATAACATACACTATATGTACTGTGTCTGTGTTACTTAGTACTTAAATCTTCAGTCACCATAACATACACTATATGTACTGTGTCTGTGTTACTTAGTACTTAAATCCTCAGTCACCATAACATACACTATATGTACTGTGTCTGTGTTACTTAGTACTTAAATCCTCAGTCACCATAACATACACTATATGTACTGTCTGTGTTACTTAGTACTTAAATCATCACTCACCATAACATACACTATATGTACTGTGTCTGTGTTACTTAGTACTTAAATCATCACTCACCATAACATACACTATATGTACTGTGTCTGTGTTACTTAGTACTGAAATCCTCACTCACCATAACGTACACTATATGTACTGTGCCTGTGTTACTTTTCTACTACAATTATATCATTGCTTACAATAACACTGCAGTGTACTATCTGTGTTACAATTTTGCTGTAGTTAAATCATACCTCAGCATAACAAATATCACATGTACTTGTCTGTATATTGCCTTTCTGCTGTACTTGAATCATTTCTCATTATAACAAACACTACATGCACTATTTTTGTGCCACTTTTTTGTACCTAAATCACTCATCACTCACCATAACATACACTATATGTACTGTGTCTGTGTTACTTAGTACTTAAATCCTCAGTCACCATAACATACACTATATGTACTGTGTCTGTGTTACTTAGTACTTAAATCATCACTCACCATAACATACACTATACGCACTGTGTCTGTGTTACTTTTCTACTACAATTATATCATTGCTTACAATAACACTGCAGTGTACTATCTGTGTTACCATTTTGCTGTAGTTAAATCATACCTCAGCATAACAAATATCACATGTACTTGTTTGTATATTGCCTTTCTGCTGTACTTGAATCATTTCTCATTATAACAAACACTACATGCACTATTTTTGTGCCACTTTTTTGTACCTAAATCCCTCATCACTCACCATGACATACACTATATGTATGGTGTCTGTGTTACTTAGTACTTAAATCATCACTCACTATAACAAACACTACATGTATGGCAGTTCATCTTCCCCAACTAATACCAGAACATAGAATCACCATCTCTGTCTTGGTGTTAATTTTATTTCAACCACTTCTGCCTCTGTTGTAACAAAGAATATTTCTCTCAGTATTCTCCTTCAGATTTAAACCATTCCAAATAAGTGAGTCTTGGTACAGACCTGTTCCATCAGTACTTCAGTGATGTAAATTGACTGAGTCCTGCTAATGAAAAAGAATCCTCAGCTACAGCTGTGAATGTCAAACTAAAAACAGTGGTCCAGGGCAGCAAGGGCATTGTCCTGCAAACTGAAAAACTTGCACAATAGTTGGTTCTGCATGGCTGCTAGAAAAATTGATATATGTGTATGTGTGTCTCTCTCTCTCTCTCTCTCTATATATATATATATATATATATATATATATATATATATATATATATATAAGGTTTGGAACAGACCATTTTTGTCCTGGACAGCTTCAATGGGGGGTTAGGTAAATAGAGTAGCAGGAATTAAGAGGATAGGGTTAAATTGGATGGCGAGATGTTTGGGAGGAAATGAGGTAAGGGTAGGGAGGGGCTTAAAGGGTTTTAGGTAAGTGTAACTGGGATAGGAGTCACATTTTGGTGTGAATTTGCTAAGGCAAGAGAACATCCGAGATGACCTGTAGGTAGTCCTTTGGAAAAGGAAGGCCTTGGGTTACTGGTGGGTTTTTGGGTTGTAGGAGACAGGTGGTCTGTATGGGAGAATGTAGGTTTTTTTTTTTTGTTTTGTTTTGTTTATGTGTCAGAGTGTCTTAAGTTTGCCCCTAAGGTGAAGTTTCTGTTGCTATTGACGGCTATGGTTGCCAGTTTTGTGATCACTGGGGATTTGGGGCCAGGGCTTGTTTAGAAATATGGTGATGCATGTTAGCTTGGGGTGCGTGGCTTCATGAATGTGGAGCCGTTGCCTTTGCATAGTTCTCATGGTCCTTTGGAGTTGTTTCTGGCTGCCTGTTATATTGGTGATGGCTGCGGTGAGGTAGTTGCGGGATGTGCTTCCCAATGAGTGGGAGAAGTGGGGAGTTTTGCTTTCAGTAGTTCTGCAGCATGCCCGATTGTGGTTGAGGAATCATCTCTGCCATTCCAGGTATTAGGTTGCTTTTTGTGGGCTTTGGTGGTGTGTGCGAGTGATGGGCTAGGGTGTTGCATGTTCAGGTGTACCTGGCTGTTGAGGGCTACAAAAATATTTATATAAAAAAAAAGTGAAAAGCCTGTTCTCCATGGTGCAGTCTTTCCTTTACAACCATTTGGAATATTACGTTATGTTCGGCCGACGTGAATCAATGCTGTTTGTCAACTCCATGGTCATTCCTTTTGCAAGCGATACTTTTCTAGTATCTTCAGTGTCACCCAACACTAGGACATTCCCTTCCACAAGTGAATGAAATTCTGGGCCATGGCAGGCTGTTGGTATACTGCAAAGAATGTTAGGGTAGCATCATATAATAGTTAAATATTCACTCGTGACACTCAAAAGCTGAGGTAAATAATTGTGAAGCCAGTGCTGGGTCTGTTGCAGGGAATTATATCACTAGTAATTAATAAGGGGAGAAGAGTCTCCTGGTTATGGAACAGCTTTAGTTGATCAGTGGGTTTCTAGCTAAAGGGGATGTATTTTCGTGGGCTGCGAGCTTTACTGACTCACAGTACCAAACCATACAGGCTCATTGAGCACCCAGCTCAGGTATTCCTCAAAAACTTCAAAAAAATCATGTAGAATTCTTTTCATTTGAGGCCTAGAAGTGAGTTTTTTTTTTTTTGTTTGTTTGTCAAACAGTGAGGATTCGATAAGGGCAGTGACAGTATAATGATACCCAATTAAGATTCAGATGTCAATGGCATTACTATACCTTTCCACAGGACAGAAATTAGCTACAGGGGGAAAGGATGAACGTTACAGACTCTAACTCATTAATATCGGCGATTAAGCCTATCCATAACTGGTTTTCAGTTAGGTTATATGATCAGGATTTTATTTTATTGCTAAGCTAATTTAATTAGCCTTCTGACTGTTGCTGTCATTTCCACAACCTTCCGTTGGGTAGGGCGGAGCCCCCATGTCAGTTTTATTCAGTGGTCAGGACATGTGCTCTTTTGAATCTTGCAGTTTTGGTAAGTATTTGGTGCTTTGCCAATGCTGTGGCCATTTTTGATGTGATCCCTTCAGCTGTAGTTCTAAGTGGATTTTCATGGGCTCTGAGGAAGTTAGAATAATGGATGTTGCCGCCCATGTGGGGTCAGGTGCTAACAGTCAGTGAAGAGGGGTGGCACCTCTTAAGGGTACAGCTTTTTGCAGAATGGGAGGAAAGTTATGAAGGATTACTTGTTAGTGAGTATAAATATCTCTCAATTGCTTTGCTTAACTCTAGTAAACAAAGTTGGCTACTTATGCTCAAAGTGGGACTTTTATGGGCTTGCAGGACAGACCGTATGCCAGGCTTGGACTTGGCAAGTTGACAAAGTAAAACACTGGCTATTTATTTATTCATTCAGTCATTTTATTTTGGGAGGAAATATTATGATAAAGAAAGTGTGATTTACTGAATAATGCTGGAGAATGGAGTTCAGGTTTATATCCTGCAGATAATGCATGGTAGCATGAAAGCGGTTATCTGAGCAACTTTCCAACTTTATCAGACCAGTAGATGCAAGTTTTCCTATTTCTGTATCTTTTGCTCCCTCTTTAGTTTGGCCTCTGTCTTGGTTGCTTGTGTTAGATGTTGAGAGATACGTGTAAGAAGGGCAGATGTGAGTGGCCATTGGATGCATGTGGGAAGCATGGAGGATCTGTGCTTTATATATTCACATTTTGTTAAGAAGTAGGATCATCGGACTCCTCAGGCTCTCTGTAGGTGGTAAGTCAGGGAGAAATCATTTGTACATCAAATGAGGTAGATCAAATGGGATCCTCTGTACAATAGAAGAATGTTCGGATATAAATCATGAAAATGGGGAGGAGGCAGAAGGTATATATATATATATATATATATATATATATATATATATATATATATATATATATATATATATATATAAATAAAATGTTGTCCACTGTAGATAGATTGTAGGCTATGCTGTCCCTCTCAGTTGTTTGAGATTTTGCCTCAGATTTTGGGTTCTTTCAAAATGGTGGTTGTGTGACAAATGGCAATCAAATCATTTCAGGATTGAAGTTGAAAATGACAGTCGTAACCTTCAGGTTTCAGACTTCATACCAGTTGGGAAATATATGCTGTTGCTGGGCCTGATTTTGTCACCTTTTAAGTTTGTGGGGGCCATAGTTGAAGGTTGTTCCTATTTCAGGTGGCCGATTAGTGGGGTTACGGCTTTGTCCAGATTTCTTGCACTAAGAGGTATGCTCAGATTGTCTAGATGTTTGCCTCATAATTTGGTTGCCTCATATTTTGGTATCTTTTTCATAAAATCGGTGTTAGCTGGTAAACCACTGGCTACTCTTTAGGAGTTTGGTTTGAGGATGGTGACAGGGGTTCAAGTTACAGACTTTCTCCCTTCAGAAAACTCCTCCTTGTGTGGGGCCATGGTGGGATCATACAGCTTGTATGTATGAAGGGGGTGTTTTTGTGCATTGAGAAAGGGGTAGGCAGGCAGTTGCTGGCTAGTGGGGGGCTGGAGTTTTATTGACTATCTCTGTTGTTGAATCCAAGCACACTAATAAAGTCATTCACCCTCATGTTCAAGATAGTGGTTGTGCACCATTTTTGCACTAGGTTGCTCTTGAGAAGTATTGTGCCTTCTCAGGGAGTTGAACTGGTAACTTAATGGATGCCATAAAGGAGGGGGTCGAGGGTATTTGTCACTGGTGTGAATGGGTGGTTGTATGAAGATGGTGTTTTTTTCTGTAGTGGTGAGGGTCACTAAGTGCACGTCTTTCATGTGAAACTTGAGGTAAGTTTGGTTACATTGGTTATTGTCTCTCCTTCCACCTCCAAGATGAGGCTGTCACTTATAATGTGGAACAAATGGATAAATTATGGCACACTTTTATAATGGTACATCCAAAAGAAGATCCAGCACAAAGGAAGAAAAAATTAAATGGTTTTTATCGTGGCAACTCCATCAAGCAAAGCAAACCGGTTTCAGCTAAAACATAAGCCTTCTTCAGTGCAACAGAAAATTTAGTTAAAGGGCATCCTAGTGTCTACTTATATATCCCCATATTAAAGAGATATATACACACCCTGGATATAATACAAATGGAACTATCAAAGCAAAATTCAACTTAATTAATTTAAACCAGGTCTGAATAAAGCTCCCAGCCTGGTGATCCAAGAGGACCTTACATTTATTCTACAAGGTTTATCTGCAGATAAGGATAATTTGGATGTTTTTGGCTTAAACCCATCAAGCTCTGGTAATTCAAATATTGACATGGGGGATGCCAAACATCTTTGTGGTGTATTATTCCAAAAAATAACTAGGAATATGAGAACTTTAAATGCCAATATTTGGCATCTTAAGTTGTTCAAAGCTTATAAATTGAAAAACATCACCCCTCGAGTATTAAGAATCCGCATCCAACCATTAGTGGGTGTTATTGATGATCAGCTCTCTATAGATTGGGCACAAACACAACACCAAGCCTCAATGTTATTTGTAGATACTCTCATCACTTATTATGAAAGAATGATTGAAACTCAGACCTTAGAAATTAATGCTAACTGTCAAGAGGCCAAGGCTTTTGAATCTGAAAGTTTTTATAACAATCATTTGACTAATTTGGCCAAGGATTTAGCTACATTAGAGGAACTGCTAATTAAAAAGAAAACTCAGAAATTTCAAAGAGATATGGCTGATTATGAGAAAGGGAAACCTTTTGTGATTCAAAAAAATGTTCGATTTTCGGACCCCAGTTACAGAGGTACTAATAGGAGGAAAAGACCTAGGTCTATACTTAGGAAAAACATGCAGTCACTAAGTGGTACATCAGAAGACGAAACATCTTCTGCCACTGATTTTGACTGCCCTTCCAACCAAGAATCTCCAGTGGCTAAATGGAAGCAACCTTTAGGCCCAAAAAACGGAGAGGGGGGAGAAAACACAGAAAGAAACACTCAGAATTTACAACAATTGTTGCGGAAGATTGTGAGCCAATAAACAATGTACATAATATTTCTTCATACGAATTGTCAACTGTTCACAATAAACTACTTAATAAGGGTCTCAATTTTGTACCTACATCTTTTGTTTCTGAACATGTTTTGGTTAATGAACTGAATGACTTCTGCAGACTTATTAACCTGAAAATATTTTTTGCAGACTTAGATAATTCTCAAAGATCTACTGGGTTCCAGTTTGGGAGATTGGACTTTCAACCTGCTATGGACAAACATGTAGCCATATTTAAGGAATGCGTTATCAAAGACCTACATTTCTCTCAGGGTTATCAGCCTATTAAACATAATCTAACCAAACAGGAACAACAAGCATTACAGGAGCTTAGTTCCAACCATAACATAGTTATCATACCAGCTGACAAGGGGGGTGGCATTGTAATAATGGATTGGGAGATGTACCAGGCGGAGGCACACAACTATCTGATGCCAGTTTTTATATACACATGATTGTCGATCCCACACCCAATTTCAAAATACCTATTGACTCATTTCTTGACTTAGCTATGGAAGAAGGCATTATTAACCAACATATATGTAAACAACTTAAAGTTTCAGATCCTATTCCTCAGTACTTATATTTACTCCCAAAGACACACAAACATCCAAACATGTCCACCAGGCAGACCAATTGTTTCTGGTAAGGGGTCTCTTACTGAACCATTGTCAGCTTTTTTGACATATTATTTAAAACCATTATTACCCCTGGTTAGGTCCAGACTTAAAGACACCACGGAATTTTTGATCATCATCAGAGATACACAACTGGAATTTGACTGGTTTCTTTGTACACTTGATGTCACCTCCCTTTATACCAGCATACCACATGGTGCTGGTTTACAAGCAATTGAATATTGGTTGGACAAATCTAATTTATATATTCCTGAGTTTAACAATTTATTAGCCAAGCTAACTGAATTTGTTCTAACTAAGAACATTTTTTACTTTGAGGGCCAGCCTTATTGGCAGGTTAGAGGTACAGCTATGGGAGCATCTTTTGCTCCTATTTATGCGGACCTGTTCATGGGATTTTTCGAGGAACAATTCATTTATGACTCTAATAACAACATTTTTGTGGAAGAGCTAGATATTTGGAGACATTATTTAGACGATTGTTGGATGGTGTGGTGGGGTGATGCGACATTGGTACATGAATTTGTTAGCTATCTCAACAACAATAGATGGGATACTCAGTGTACTTTAACTATTGAATATCAAGAAATTATTTTTTTGGATGTCCTAATAACTCGACAGGAAGATCACACATTGGAAGCTCTGGTACATAGGAAATGTCCAAAATACAACACATTACTTCATGCTTCCAGTCATCATCCCCACCACATCATTAACAACATACCCAAGTCTCAATTTCTACGCATGAAGCGGATTTGCTCTTCAGAAGATTCCCACCAGGAGTGCCAAAAAGACCTTACACAAAGACTGATAACCAGAGGCTACAATAAACATCGTATTACCCAAACTGCAACCCAGGTTAAAGATATGCCAAGATCACAACTTTTGGAATACAAACACAGAACTACTGGAGATAATACACAGACACCCTAACCCATTAGATTTTTCACCACATTTGGAAGTAACACACCTAAATTTAGGGACATCATCAACAATCATTGGGATATTTTGCGGGCGCATGAACATCTTAATGAGATATTACCAGATCGATGTGCTTTTTCTTACCATAGGGGCAGAACGATTAACTCACATCTTATACACTACAAAAGATACAACCCACCAATCCCAATGCAGAAAACATTATTTGGTGACTCTCTAGTAGGCTGT
This sequence comes from Protopterus annectens, assembly GCF_019279795.1. NCBI lineage: Eukaryota > Metazoa > Chordata > Ceratodontiformes > Protopteridae > Protopterus > Protopterus annectens. The sequence goes on from NC_056749.1 coordinate 384,550,801, forward strand.
GTTCCATGTGGTCACTGCAGTGCAGGTAAACATATTTTCAAAAGCAAAGAATTTACTAGTTGTAACACTTCTAAAGTGTACCAGATTAGAATTTTTGGTAACTGCAGCAGTGACTGGTTGATTTATTTAGCTGCATGTACGTGCTCATCCTTTTATATAGGACAAACATCCAGACCCTTCAGACATCGCATAAGTGAACATCTAAGCGAGATTAGAAATAACAGAGTTTCCAATGCTCTATACAAACACACTAGTATACACAAAACTGCGAAATTTAAGTTTACTATAATTGACAAAATTCAGATGTATAGAACTTCCAAAGCAGGTTGATATGAAACACTAGACAATATGGAGTCCTATTGGATCACCAGGCTGGGAGATTTATTCAGACCTGGTTTACATGAATTATGTTGAATTTTGCTTTGGTAGTTCCATTTGTATTATATCCAGGGTGTGTATATATCTCTTTAATTTGGGGATATATAAGTAGACACTAGGATGCGCTGTAACTAAATTTTCTGTTGCACTGAAGGCGGCTTATGTTTTAGCCGAAACCAGTTTGCTTTGCTTGATGGAGTTACCACAATAAAAGCCATTTAATTTTTTCTTCCTTTGTGCTGGATCTTCTTTTGGATGTACTATTGTTTATGGTTTGATCCGTGCACTTGGTCTACCCTGTGTAGGTTTGGTTCGTTCCTGTTACACTTTTATAATGGCCCATTAACAACTTTAACCATGAAGTTAATAGGATGACTATAATATGATATTTCTAGAAATGGACTTTGGGATGATATAATTCAGTTCTTCTTACCATTGATATAGGTTAACATTTTAACACAGAATGGGTGACTTGATGGTAAACATTAAGGATGGGGGAGGGGTGGTGGTATGAATAAGGTGTTTTCCATAGGCACATGGTATAGGGTTTGAGACTTCTTTTGTTCAATTTTGTATAGGCAATGTACTTAATCTGTTTTCTTTTGTAGATGGCAGATGTTCGGAAGTTGATGGGGCATTGGTGCTGATCTGAAGGAAAGCAACTTGAAAGGTGATGGAGACTGTTGCAATGGATGACCCAGTCATTTTGTACTGCGCAATGGGGTCACAGATGGGGGACTGCATAGATTTGAAGGTAATGAATTCTGCTTCTGAGTTGTGGTAGCTGCATTGCATTGGTCAGGGGATTTGCATTAGTTTGCAAATGTGGGAGTTACAGCAATTGTAAATTATAGGAAGATTGGAGGGGAGGGTGAATGTTTCATGTGCGTTTTATTACAGTAGGTCAGGTGCGAGGGGCATTGTAGGTATGTGAAGGATGGGGATATGTAGAACCTAGGTATTGTGTTTAGGTTAAAGTTATAGGGATTAAGCAGAACATGATGTCAGTAGGGTGGGTTGTCTGAAGTAGGGATTGTGGGACTATGAAGTGGATGCAATTTAGTAGGCATCAGATGTGCAAAGAAAGCTGGGGGGTATTGGGGGCTCATTGTCACTTGATATGGCAGTGGTAGGGTCGTTGTTGCTTGCAGCCAAGGCATGTCAGATGTGGGTTAGAAGGATTTGATTATTGTGGCAGGATCATGGGGTTGGTTTAGAGGCTGAGCGGGTAGATAGATAGATGCTGACTATTGTAAAAATAAGTTTTGTGCAGGGATTGGTCTTAAGATATCGACTTCAAGGTGTTAGTTTCTTTGGTATTTGTTATGGCTGTAGTTAGTCATTCTGAAATGTTTTGAGGGTAAGCAAGGTGAGGTTGGTTTTTAGGTAGTATGTTTGTATTGAATATTTGGAAGGATGGCTGTTGGACGTGGTTATATTGGGCTGCTATTAGGGATAGTTGGCAATTGCTGTGTGGTTTCAAGTAGCACTGGGTTAATTTCAGAGAGGGATCAAGAGTTTATTGTTAGCTGGGTGGCCTATTGGTTATTTGGTTATGTATATGATAGGGTTTATAAGTTGTGGGTTTGGGTTGGTGGCTTGTGTGAGGGAAAAAGTATGATTGCAGGGATATTGAGTATTTAGTTTCTGTGTTAATCTGGTGTAGAAGGTTCATTTGATTTGGGGATTACAGTTCATTTTCACTTGTCAATGTGGTACTTGTAGAGTGGGTTGGGGTTGGGCTGTTAAATGTCAGTATGGCCACTTAAAACATTTTCATAATGGATAGTTGGTGTGATATCAGGATTATTACACTGACTTTAAAGAGATTTCATTTGGTTATTACATTCACTAGGTGGTAAAATGGGGTTGTAATGTGGCACAGTGATATCTAATTGCCTTTGTGTGGTTTTCATTGGCAGTGGGATTAGTGTTAGTTTGTACAGCTGGCTGGTAATGCCCTAGGAGTCATTGCTAGGCTTCCATTGGTTGAAAGGAAAGGATTATTTAGTTCATGTACAGTGGTTATGCTTGGTTTATAAGGTTATGGTTGAAAGGGAACAGTGGTTTGTTTTCAGCTATTTAGGTAATAGGCGAATTTCAGTAATTATCCGAGAGGGTTTTAGGAGGTGATGACTCAGATTAACTTAGTTAGAGGATGGTGTACATCAAATGATGTTTGGCCTAGTGTCTTAATGGTGGCTGGGTTACTGGAAGTTTTGTGGATGAGAGGAGGAACAGCCTGGTCAGTCTGGTGGGTGGAGAAGAGGGGCAGGCTTGCTCTCTTCTGTTCCCCCTCTGGTGTTGGTACAATTCAATTAGTTGGAAAGGAAAGTGAATGGTTCCACTGCTTGATAAGTAAATAAGCAAGCAGAGCTGCTTATTTGGTTGCAGGTGTAATGCAATAAATTGAAGGTGAGCGGTGTAATTCTGCCTTGTATGTGTGAGGATAAGTGAGCAAGTGGGGGATGCTGCTTATCAAGGGTGAATGGTTAGGCTGCCCTTATGGTTATTTGTTTTATGTTTTCTTTCCATGGATGTTATTATCACCTGTGTCATGTTTTTTTGTGGAAATTAATAACTATTGGTTAACAGTCATGTTTATGGAAGTTTAATAAAGGTCGTCAAATGTCATTCGGTGTGATGTGTTTATTGAAGGAGACCAGGACAAATGTAGGATCATAGGAAATTACAAGGCTACTGACCAAGAAAACTCATTTTATGCCTATCTGTTTCATCCCACAGAAATACCATAGACCTGCAAGTCAATACCCAAAATTATTTAGTGGGCTCTATCCCTTGTAAGAATTTATGATGCCCCATCCACATTTCCATGCTCCTCATGAATAGTGTCACAGAGGTGCTCTGTTTCACATAAATTCATAGTCTGTTCAAAGATGCTGCAGTCACTAGGAGATAAATCTGTCCCTCCAACATATCCTATTTAAGTCACAGGCCATATTTAGGTCCCTGGAATGGGCAGCCCTAGTCGTGTTTGATTTATAGATATGCAGCAAGTTCATTAAATTTGGGGCTTGGATTGCTCTGTAGGCCAAGCATAAGTCGCCCCTAAGAAGTATGCATGATAAGCACTACAGTGACAGGGACTTTAGTTGGTCTGGAACCCCTTGATCTTCTTTGTTAGAAACTCCTGAGGTCTCTCTAATGGCTGCAGCTGCTTAGTACGGTATATGCCAAATAGGGCATTATACTCAACTATGGACTGGATAAGTGCTGAATATAGGGGGGGGTTATAAACTTCTTTTTCTCTCAAGGTGATGCCTTTACTAATCAAGTGTTATATGCAGAAAGCTTTCCTTCCTACAGTAGACACATGGTGGTCAAAGTTAAGGTCAAAGTCAATTTGTGATCTCAGATTTTTTTACCACTGCATGGTTTTGCAAGTCTTTTTTTCAAGGGTATGTAGGGTATTGTTGATTTGAAAGTGTGAGGGGGCATTGTTTGTACTGAAAGTAATGATGATACATTTTTTTTTGCATTCAGTTTGAGACTGTGACTAATACTCAAGTCGTTGGTCTGCATGAGACCTTCCTGGAGTGCACCGACATCATTTGGGGATTCAGTGATTGCACCTAGTTTGCAGTCATTTGCAAACTTGGGTCAGTCACAGCCCCTTAGTTTTGACCTGAACTTCTGAGAAGTATATACCAGGGGGCCCAGCATTGACCCCTGTGGCACCCCACTGGCAACAGGTATGGTGAGTGCACAAATTTTCCCTCATCAATGTTCTTGGTCACATTTTCAAAGAAATCCACCAGATTTAACAGGCAGGATCTGCCCTTCACAAAGCGGAATTGGGTAGGATCCAGGATTTGGAGCTGAACTATGCCTTTATTCATGAGGTCCATAATGGTATGCTCCATGGCCTTACAGATGAGGCTGGTCAGGCTTATGGGTCTGTAATTCTCTGGGTCCGTTGCTAGGCCACTTTTGTGGAAGATTTATATATTTATATATATATATACATATATATATACATATATATATATATATATATATATATATATATATATATATATATATATATATATACATATGTATATATACATATATATACATATATATATATACATATATATATATACATACATACATATATATACATACATATATATATATATACATATATACATATATATATATATATATATATATATATATATATATATATATATATATACATACATATATATATATATATACATATATATATATATATATATATATATATATAAAATCCCAGACCAAAGAGCCAGATAGACTGCCAAAGAAGATGCAGTGGCAATCCAAAACCAAAAGTAAAACCAGGCACTGTGTATCCACCACATTGAGATATAAAGATGATTTAATAATATAGCAGTAAAAACCAAAAAATATTGTAAACTGCTTAAAACTAAAAGATGAGTGCTTTTGGGTAATCCAACCCTTCATAAGTTCTAATAACATCAAGCATAACTTCCTATATATATATATATATATATATACAGACATTTAACCAATAGCTTTCAAGTAAAATTGTGCCATATCCAGAAATTAGAATATCAAATAGAGTTCAGGACAAACCAATATTATTAGTAAAACTAACATCTACTATTTCAAGTCCTAACCACTCACAAAACAGAAACACATCTCATCATAAAATACCATTTATCCACCACTAACGAACATCAGTCCACTGGCTCAGCCCAATAGCAAATGAACAGCCAATGTCAATACCAGCTAGCCAATCACACCTCCAGCAAGGCTTTCCCAGGGTCAGCCAAACATTCCATACTAATATCTCATTGACAAAATAAAAATATAATGGACATCTGGCACTGCAAATATTAAATGAGTAGCTGGTGCCAGAAGTATTAAAGAAACAGCCAGTGCAGCAAGTCTTGAATGAATCCGCACATACCAATAAATTACCCTTAAAAAATTCCCATAAAAACGTACTTATTCTAATACATACTTGCATTTTACTAGTGCTCACCACTATCCTCAGAAGAAGGTGGCGATTTAAGGGCAAAATGTTTAGAGACAACTAAATTCATAGACAATTTATTGTATGAAGTCATTAACAAAAGGGAACATTTTATTTTTGTTCTTATCTTGAATTCTGATGATAAAGAAGAAAATGCTTGGTGTGATACAGGACCCTAGTAAAATTTCTGACCTTATTTTGGATTTTAAAACTAAGGGTATATCTAATAATGGCTATAATAATGGTTTTATAACCATATATAATAATGAAAGTGACATTATTAAGTGGATAACTGAAAATAACTGGACCATTTTGAAAGAAGACAAACAAGTATCCCAACAATAGATGAAAAACCTATTATAGATTATAGAAAAGAAAAAAATACATAGAAAGTTTTAATAAAAAACTATTGGGTCTACTAGATTGCCTAGAATGAACAAATGTGGGCACTGTTCCATTTGCAAATATATTTATGACTGCAAAAAATTTTAAAGTAACTCCCATACAATGAAAGTTATTGGAAACTTTAATTGTGAAACATTTGGTGTGGTTTATATAGCCCTTTGTCAATCATGCCTGGGATACTCCATTGGCAAGACAGACCATAAATTTAAGGACAGGGTGTATGAACACCTTTGTGATATTAGGAAGAAAAAGGAAACTATCACCCTAGACAGAATATATGTGTGTGAATGAGAGGGAGGATAGAGGAATGGTGAGGATGCAAGGAGAAAAGGTGGCGAAGGTGGATGAGTTAAATACTTGGGGGCAGTAGTTCAGAGTAACGGTGAGTGTGGAAGAGAGATGAAGAAGAGAGTACAGGTAGGATGGAGTGGGTGGAGAGGATGTCAGGAGTGATTTGTGACAGAGGAGTACCTGTAAGAGTAAAAGGGAGGTCTACAAGAGGGTAGTGGGACCAGCTATATTATATGGGTTGGAGACAGTGGCATTGACAAAAAGACAGGAGTTTGAGGTGGAGATGGCAGAGTTAAAGATGTTAAGATTTGCACTGGGTGTGATGAGGGTGGACAGGATTAGGAATAAGTATATTAGAGGGTCAGCCCAGGTTGGAAGGTTTAGAGACAAAACCAGAGAGGCATCATTATGTTGGTTTGGACATGTGCTGAGGAGGGATGCTGAGTATATTGGGAAAAAGATGCTAAGGATGAAGCTACCAGGTAAAAGGAAAAGAGGAAAGCCTAACATAAGGTTTATGGATGTGGTGAGAGAGGACATGCAGGTGGTTGGTGTGGCAGAGCAAAATACAGAGGAAAGGAAGAAATGGAAACAGGTGATCTGCTATGGCGACCCTTAACAGCAACAGTCGAAAGAAGATGATATATATATAGATATATATATATATATATATATATATATGTATATATATATATATATATATATATATATATATATATATATATATATATATATATATATATATACACACACACACACACACACACATATATATATATATATATATATATATATACATATATATATATATATATATATATATATATATATATATGTATATATATATATATATATATATATATATATATATATATATATATATATATATATATATATATATAACACAAACCCAGGCACAGATGGAAGGAACAGCAAATAACAAGTTCAAAAGATGTGTAGCAGCAAAATTCAGTTAAAACAGGAATAAATCCAATATGAAGCGATAATCCATAAACGAATTTATTAACAAACGTGAGTGCTTTCGCGGTCCTGCCGCTTTTTCAGACGAAACAAAAACAAATGCCAAAATTCATTTAAATACAAATTTTAAAAAATATCACTGCCTGTCTTAGTGAAGTCACATCCTTAAAGACATCACTTCCTGTCTTAGTGAAGTCACATCCTTAACAAAACTAACTAATACAATCACAAAATAAATCATAAACAGCAAGTAAAAAGACATAGCAGAAATTACCTAATAGGTCTAGCTTTCAATGATGGTCTCAATGGGACACAGTCATTGAGACCTCTATCTCGATGTGCTGCTAACCGGAGAATCCACTTGGTCTCTGCAGCTTCAGTATAATTAACTAAATCACCGCCCCTCAAACTGACGGGCTGAACATGCAGGACCTGAAATAAAAAAGTATGGTTAGCAAATAAAAGCATGTGTTTCGCTATAGCACTGCAGGGATCAGATCTAGCATAGCAATATAGATGATCCCTGACCCGTTCCCTGAGGGACCTATTAGATTTACCTACATAAAACATAAAGCAGGACTGACAGCAAGCTACATAGACTATGTTGCGAGTGTTACAATCAGAATGACACCTGATCTCCCATAGCCTACCATCATTAGGATTGCGAAAATATCTAGATGTATCTATGTGGATACATTGAGGGCACGAACCACATTTCTTGGTACCATAATCAAAGATCTGAACACCCAGACTATCCCCTGTGGTTAAATTAGGAAAGCACAGCTGTTGCTTCAGATTCTTAGAGTTACTAAAGACATAGCGTGGACAATTGCCTACAATAGCTTGGGTATCCCTATCTAAAGTTAAAATATTCCAATTATCAAATATGGCCTTCTGAACCAGGGGCATATTCTTAGCAAAAGGCAATACAATCGGTATTTGTTGTGTATCTCCCGATTGCTTATGAGGAGGATGATTGCGATGATAGTTGGAATAATACGGTCTACCAACGTTAGATCTAAGTCTAGTAACATCTTTACAGATAGAATTAATTTGATCGAGGCAATAGCCCCTGTTTTGAAACTGACTCTTTAAATTGAGTAGCTCAGATTGAAACAGTGTATCCTCTGAGCAAAGTTGCGAGACTCTAAGTGCCTGTCCTTTGATAATGTTGCCAAATATCCCAGGATAATGCATACTGTCAGAAGACAAGTATGAAGCTGTGTAACAGGGTTTCCTAAAGACTTTTGTTTTAAAAGCCCCACCTTCCCTGTAGACTGTGACATCTAAATAGTTAATCGCTGCCACTGAGTGTTCTATAGTGAACTTCAGAAATCCATCCAAGCTATTAATATAGTCAAAAAACTTTGAGAGAGTCACTAGTGCCACGCCAAAGGAGAAAGAGGTCATCCACAAATCGTCTGTAAAAGACGATGTGTGGACAAGTCAAGATGACCTCTCTCCCATGCCACCATGACAAGATTGGCGTAGGAATTGGCACAACTAGTGCCCATAGCAACGCCGGTGGATTGCTTGTAAACCTTGTCAAGGAAAATAAAAAAGTTATTCTCTAGCACTGTTTCAAGAAGTAAACCCAAAAAATCAGCTTCTGTTATTGATGAAGTTTAATATAACAGTTTCCTAACCAATTCAACACCACTATTATTTGGTATGCACGTAAACAACGACGTGACATCCATGGTCACTAATTCTAAGTCATCCACGGTGCCATATCCATTAACAAATTCAAACAAATCACATAAAAAATGGCCAGTGTCTTTCAAGACATACTTGTTACGTGCCAATACCAACTTAAGCTTAGAATCTAAGTAGACAGAGATTGGCTCAGTGAGCCATCCCTCCCCCGCCACAATAGGTCTAAAAGGGGGGTTTTTGGCATCTTTGTGAATCTTTGGAAGGCCATTAATACGAGGTATCAGTGGAAATTCAACCAGGAAAAAATCATACAGTTCATCAGTTATAATACCAAGAGATTTACATTCAGATAGCATATTATGTATGTTACTGAGAGAGGTTTCAACATCAGTAAAAGAAACCATTTCATATGCATTAGTTTCGAGCATGGCTAACATAGACTCTATGTAAAATGATCTGTCCATCACTACAACACGACCGCCTTTATCCGCAGGTCGTACAATAATGTCATTGTTCTTTTTTAAGGAAGAAAAAGCTTCAAATTCTGAGGCATTCAAATTATCAAATGTGTCTAACGCCTCGGACTTAAAGTCACGATATAGATCATTTTCGACACCTTTTAAAAACAATTCCAAATTTGACCGTAGATGTGGATTCATGAGACTTTTCTTTCTGAAAACATGCTCACCTGTGTGCAAATTGTCCTTATACAAAAGTTTCAAGTTTATATTCCTGACAAATAGTCTAATGGCAAGCAGAAAGTCACTAATATCAAGCTTCCTACTAGGAATAAAAGATAACCCCTTGTTGAGGACAGAGACTTCAACTGCAGAAAGAGTATAGCTGGAAATATTCCAGACTAATGAGGTAAGCCCCACCTCTGTGTGTGCACTGGATAATGAGGTTCTACATTCGATTCCCGTCGTTTGGCGCCTCTCCTCGGCTCTTGATCCAGTGATCTCTTCCTGCCCGTGCGAATTGGAAGTGGGGCAGTCGGAAAATCCTGCGCATCATTGGTACGTAGTTTGTCCAATTGAATCTTGCGTCGCACCACCGTACTGGTGCGAGCAGTTGCCTCTTCAGGCAGACCCGGCGATGTTAAACGTACTTCCGCTGGAGTAAAATATACCGAGGTCACCAACTTCGGAGTATTGGAAGCATCTCTTAGTTGATCATTCATGGTACCATCTTCTTTACTACTCATGTCAGTAGATGTCCTTGCTGCAGAGTTATTTCTAGCCACTTCTTGATTTGCTAAATTTGCATCAGTGGTCGTAGTAGCCAATTTGTGGCTTACTTGAGAATCCAATGTCAACGCCTCTTTATTATTACTATTGGACTTGAGAGACAGTTGTTCGAGGCCAAACAAAGACGTTGTTATTCTCAAAGTCCCTCTTGTCCCTTGACAATTTCTTCTTCTTCTGTATTAACAAATTGGCACCATAGCGATTAGTGCGATCCAAAAGTTCATGTAGAAATATATCAGTAGCATCAATGCCAATAAAACGCACTAGCTGTTTTTGTTGTTCACCAATACTGTCAAGCAACTCAGTTTCTTTAGGCTTAAAGAAATCTATTATAAGTTGCATGTATGCTGCACTTGCCTGCAGATTTATCCTTTGCCATTTTATCAATAACTCAGGGAACGTATTACCATAAGTAGGCATATTTAGAATGCGAAGCCCCCTAGGAACCACTTTACAGTGAAGGCTTGCTTCTAAATGATATCGCTGGCATTTAAGTCGCTTAAACTTAAAGAGGTTGTTCTCAATGTCTCTCTTAGTTTGCCTGACAAGGATTTCATTGTCAACATTAACCTCCTCTGAATCTGATAATAAAAAGTCATCTGAAATCAGAAGAGGATTAGCAACGTCTTGTAGTATGTCCTGTAGCAGACCTACAGATCCAAACCGGGCCTGTTCAACATTGGTATCCAGTACGCCATTAACAGCCATCCCTTCCATCAAAAATCCAAGATGAATAAAACTCAAACCAAGACCAAAAAAGGGTATCTAAACACGCAACCCAAGCACAGATGGAAGGAACAGCAAATAACAAGTTCAAAAGATGTGTAGCAGCAAAATTCAGTTAAAACAGGAATAAATCCAATATCAAACGATAATCCATAAACAAATTTATTAACAAACGTGAGCGATTTCACAGTTTCCTGCCGCTTCTTCAGACGAAACAAAAACAAATGCCAAAATTCATTTAAATACAAATTTTAAAAAACATCACTTCCTGTCTTAGTGAAGTCACATCCTTAAAGACATCACTTCCTGTCTTAGTGAAGTCACATCCTTAACAAAACTAACTAATACAATCACAAAATAAATCATAAACAGCAAGTAAAAAGACATAGCAGAAATTACCTAATAGGTCTAGCTTTCAATGATGGTCTCAATGGGACACAGTCATTGAGACCTCTATCTCGATGTGCTGCTAACCGGAGAATCCACTTGGTCTCTGCAGCTTCAGTATAATTAACTAAATCACCGCCCCTCAAACTGACGGGCTGAACATGCAGGACCTGAAATAAAAAAGTATGGTTAGCAAATAAAAGCATGTGTTTCGCTATAGCACTGCAGGGATCAGATCTCGCATAGCAATATAGATGATCCCTGACCCGTTCCCTGAGGGACCTATTAGATTTACCTACATAAAACATAAAGCAGGACTGACAGCAAGCTACATAGACTATGTTGTGAGTGTTACAATCAGAATGACACCTGATCTCCCATAGCCTACCATCATTAGGATTGCGAAAATATCTAGATGTATCTATGTGGATACATTGAGGGCACGAACCACATTTCTTGGTACCATAATCAAAGATCTGAACACCCAGATTATCCCCTGTGGTTAAATTAGGAAAGCACAGCTGTTGCTTCAGATTCTTAGAGTTACTAAAGACATAGCGTGGACATAGCTATGCTAGATCTGATCCCTGCAGTGCTATAGCGAAGTATTTAATGGAAGACGAAACATATGACGTACAAGTTATTAGAGAACAATAGCTTTTTGTTTGAAGGAAATTTATATAGACAAATGGGTACGCAAATATTGTTATGGCTATGTGGGAGAAAGAATTCCTACTGACTGAGATGGGAAGGCATCTGAAGTTCTACAGGAGATTTGTGGATGATCTCTTTATTCTATGGAGAGGTGATGTAGCCTCATTTCTATCATTCTTCCACAAAATAGACAATAGTACCAGCTTCTTTAAGTTTTCAATGAAGCATTCCTATGATGTTATAGATTATCTGGATGTCAGGATACTTCAAAAAGATAGAGGTATTCTGGAAACTGAAATCTATAGGAAAGAATGTTATAGGAATAGCTATCTCCATAGACAGAGCATGCACCCAAGACATATATTTAAGAACACTGTAAGAGGCCAAGGACTGAGAACATCAAGACTCACAGCGAATCAAAATAAGTATGAGGAAGAGATCAAGAACTTGAAGGAAAGGTTCGTACATAGAGGGTACAGTGAAAAAGAGATACAACAGTCATTAGTGGGTCTATCTGAGGCAAGGGAAGGAACAGGTAAGCCATACTTTTCAGATATGGATACCATCATAGATGGAGGAACTGTTAGTCAGAAACACATGAGAGTACAAGTATCCTACTCGAGTAACATTAGATCTTTACAGGAAGTATATCGAAAAAAACTGGAATATACTATGCGCTGATGATGATGTTAAAAGGCTGGTAGGTGAGATCCCGAGATTTGCTTTTAAGAATAAAAAATCTATAAAAAGATTATTATGTGGACCACAACCCATGGAAACAAGAATAGAAAATGCAGTCAGATATGGAACCTTCCCCTGCAATAAACGTAATTACTGCACCTTCGTTGTCACTGGAAGTAGATTTCTACATTCAGATCTAAAGAAGGAGTTTACCTTCAGAATATTAGCTAACTGTGACAGTATGAATATTATATACTTGGCACACTGCACAATCTGTCCTGCCTTCTACGTTGGAATGACAAAGGGAAGGCTG